>NC_041222.1:83624164-83624731 GCF_002837175.3 Physeter macrocephalus
GTGCGTGGATTTATCTCTGGGCTTTCTATCCTGTTCCATTGATCTATATTTCTGTTTTTGTGCCAGTACCATACTGTCTTGATTACTGTAGCTTTGTAGTATAGTGAAGTCAGGGAGCCTGAATCCTCCAACTCCGTTTTTCGTTCTCAAGAATCCTTTGGCTATTTGGGGTCTTTTGTGTTTCCATAAAAATTGTGTCCCTCATGACTTTTTCTTTTTTTGGGGGGGTGGGTACGCGGGCCTCTCAGTGTTGGGGCCTCTCCCGTTGCGGAGCACAGGCTCCGGACGTGCAGGCTCAGCAGCCATGGCTCACAGGCCTAGCCGCTCCGCGGCATGTGGGATCTTCCCGGACTGGGGCACGAACCCGTGTCCCCTGCATCGGCAGGCGGACTCTCAACCACTGCGCCAACGGGGAAGCCCCCCCATACAAATTGTGAAATTTTTTTTCCTGTTCTCTGAAAAATGCCAGTGGTAATTTGATAGGGATTGCATTGAATCTGTAGATTGCTTTGGGTAGTAGATTCATTTTCACACTGTTGATTCTTCCAATCCAAGAACATGGTATAT
>NC_041222.1:83625856-83626695 GCF_002837175.3 Physeter macrocephalus
TATCAATTTTGCTTATCTTCTCAAAGAACCACCTTTTAGTTTTATTGATTTTTGCTATCGTTTCCTTCATTTCTTTTTCATTTATTTCTGATCTGAACTTTATGATTTCTTTCCTTCTGCTAACTTTGGGGTTTTTTTCTTCTTCTTTCTCTAATTGCTTTAAGTGCAAGGTTAGGTTGCTTATTCGAGTTGTTTCCTGTTTCTTAAGGTAGGATTGTATTGCTATAAACTTCCCTCTTAGAACTGCTTTTGCTGCATCCCATAGGTTTTGGGTCATCGTGTCTCCATTGTCATTTTTTTCCAGGTATTTTTTGATTTCCTCTTTGATTTCTTCAGTGATCACTTCGTTATTTAGTAGTGTATTGTTTAACCTCCATGTGTTTGTATTTTTTACAGATCTTTTCCTGTAATTGATATCTAGTCTCATAGTGTTGTAGTCAGAAATGATACTTGATACAATTCCAATTTTCTTAAATTCACCAAGGCTTGATTTGTGACCCAAGATATGATCTCTCCTGGAGAATGTTCCATGAGCACTTGTGAAAAGTGTGTATTCTGTTGTTTTTGGATGGAATGTCTTATAAATATCAACTAAGTCCATCTTGTTTAATGTATCATTTAAAGCTTGTGTTTCCTTTGGTTTCCATTTGCATGGAATATCTTATTCCATCCCCTCACTTTCAGTTTGTATGTGTCCCTAGGTCTGAAGTGAGTCTCTTGTAGACAGCATATATAGGGGTCTTTTTTGTATCCCTTTTGCCAGACTGTGTCTTTTTTTGGGAGCATTTAATCCATTTACATTTAAGGTAATTATCGATATGTATGTTCCTATGACCATT
>NC_041222.1:83627597-83639122 GCF_002837175.3 Physeter macrocephalus
GTGGCTAAAGTTGGTTCAGTGGGTTGTGTAGGCTTCCTGGTGGAGGGGACTAGTGCCTGTGTTCTGGTGGATGAGGCTGGATCTTGTCTTTCAGGTGGGCAGGTCCACGTCTGGTGGTGTGTTTTGGGGTGTCTGTGGCCTTATTATGATTTTAGGCAGCCTCTCTGCTAATGGGTGGGGTTGTTTTCCTGTCTTGCTGGTTGTTTGTTATAGGGTGTCCAGCACTGTAGCTTGCTGGTCGTTGAGTTAAGCTGGGTGTTGGTGTTGAGATGGAGATCTCTGGGAGATTTCTGCCATTTGATTTATGTGGAGCTGGGAGGTCTCTTGTGGACCAGCGTCCTGAAGTTGGCTATCCCACCTCAGAGGCACAGCACTGACTTGTGGCTGCAGCACCAAGAGCCTTTCATCCACACAGCTCAGAATAAAAGGGAGAAAAAGTAGAAAGAAAGAAAGGAAGAAAGAAGATAAGATAAAATAAAGTAAGATAAAATAAAATAAAGTTATTAAAATATAAAATAATTATTAAGAAAAAAATTTTTTTTTAAAGTAAAAAAAAAAAAAAAAAAAGGAAGGACAGAACCCTAGGACAAATGGTGAAAGCAGAAAAAGTAGAAAGAAAGAAAGGAAGAAAGAAGATAAGATAAAATAAAGTAAGATAAAATAAAATAAAGTTATTAAAATATAAAATAATTATTAAGAAAAAAAATTTTTTTTAAAGTAAAAAAAAAAAAAAAAAAAGGAAGGACAGAACCCTAGGAAAAATGGTGAAAGCAAAGCTATACAGACAAAATCTCACACAGAAGCATACACATACCCACTCACAAAAACAGGAAAAGGGGAAAAAATAATAAATCTTGCTCCCAAAGTCCACCTCCTCAATTTGGGATGATTCGTTGTATATTCAGGTATTCCACAGAGGCAGGGTACATCAAGTTGATTGTGGAGATTTAATCCGCTGCTCCTGAGGCTGCTGGGAGAGATTTCTCTTTCTCTTCTTTGTTCGCACAGCTCCCGGGGCTCAGCTTTGGATATGGACCTGCCTCTGCGTGTAGGTCGCCTGAGGGCGTCTGTTCTTCGCTCAGACAGGATGGGGTTAGAGGAGCAGCTGATTCAGGGGCTCTGGCTCACTCAGGCCGGGGGGGAGGGAGGGGTATGGATGCCGGGCGAGGCTGCGGCAGCAGAGGCCAGTGTGACGTTGCACCAGCCCAAGGCGCGCCGTGTGTTCTCCTGGGGAAGTGGTCCCTGGATCACGGGACCCTGGCAGTGGCGGGCTGCACAGGCTCCCGGGAGGGGAGGTGTGGAGAGTGACCTGTGCTCGCACACAGGTTTCTTCATGGCGGCAGCAGAGGCCTTAGCGTCTCATGCCCGTCTCTGGGGTCCGCGCTGATAGCTGCGGCTCACGCCCGTCTCTGGAGCTCCTTTAAGCAGCGCTCTTAATCCCCTCTCCTCACGCACCAGGAAACAAAGAGGTAAGAAAAAGTCTCTTGCTTCTTCGGCAGGTCCAGACATTTTCCCGGACTCCCTCCTGGCTAGCTGTGGCGCCCTAGCCCTCTTCAGGCTGTGTTCACACAGCCAAGCCCAGTCCTCTCCCTTCAGTCTCTGACTGAAGCCCAAGCCTCAGCTCCCAGCCCCCGCCCGCCCCGGCGGGTGAGCAGACAAGCCTCTCGGGCTGGTGAGTGCTGATTCTCACCGATCCTCTGTGCGGGAATCTCTTCACTTTGCCCTCCGCACCCCTGTGGCTGCGCTCTCCTCCGTGGCACCGAAGCTCCCCCGCTCCACCACCCGCAGTCTCCGCCCGCGAAGGGGCTTCTAGTGTGTGGAAAGCTTTCCTCCTTCACAGCTCCCTCCCACTGGTGCAGGTCCCGTCCCTATTCTTTTGTCTCTGCTTTTTCTTTTTTCTTTTGCCCTACCCAGGTACGTGGGGAGTTTCTTGCCTTTTGGGAGGTCTGAGGTCTTCTGCCAGCATTCAGTGGGTGTTCTGTAGGAGTTGTTCCACATGTAGATGTATTTCTGATGTCTCTGTGGGGAGGAAGTTGATCTCTGTGTCTTACTCTTCCGCCATCTTCCCCCTCTTGTTCCGTCTGTGTATTTTAGATGTTCTTCTGTAGGTTTAGATTTTATTATTTTCAAGGTAACCTTTCTAAAGACTTATTTTTATCCATCTAACATTAAATATACAGACTCTGGTTGAACTTGAAAGCAGCAAAAATGTAACTCACACAGGAGCTAAAGGTAGTGAACACTCATGAACTGTGTTGGTCTCAATGCCTTCCTGTACTTTTAAAGAATGAAAGTGATATCTGGCATTCTAGAAATTAATAGAATATCAATGATTATAAAATAATATTATGATAAGAATTTATAACATAAATATCAGGAACTATACTTTCTTGATTTTTTACTTTAGCCTATGGCAGCAATCAGAAAACTGGAACTATAAGTGTTTGGAAGTGACAGAATTGTGTACCTGGGAAACCCATGAAAACCAGGTTTAACAACTAGTAAGGGAATTCAGAAAGTAGTGTGGTATATTAATATATATGCACAAATAGCTTTAATAATATAAGTAATAGAATTAGCAAATAAAAATATATTATACCTCGTAGGAAGCTAACCAAAATTATTCAAGATTGTGTAGTAAGGGGTTAACTCAGAAATCTTGGGATGCTTAAACTTGGCACATTCCAAGGAAATGAGTAACCCTTGACTGGATCTTGGCAGATAACTTCTAAGCCCTTGGACTATCCTGTCTGATAAGAATGTCTTTGTTTACCCAGAATCTTGGGCCATGCTAGATAATTTATGCTAACAGTGTGGTTTATAGTGAATGCCTATTTTTGTTTGCCTGGGGCTCTGGGTTATGCTATGTCAGTCTGATATCTGGATGGGCTGAAGAATAAGGTGCTCCCTGCTTACATGACAGACATTCAATAAAATTCCTGGACACCAAGGCTCTGGTGAACTTCCCTGATTAGTAACACTTCACACATGTTGTCACTCATTATTGCAGGAATAATTAAGTGCTGTCTGTGCAGCTCCTCTGAGAGAGGACAACTGGAAGCTTGCACCTGGTTCCTCCTGGACTCCACCTATGTACCTATTTCCTTTGCTGATTTTAATCTGTATCTATTTGCTATAATAATTTATAACTGTGAGTATATCAACTTTTCTGTGTCCTGTAAGATCATCTAACAAATCACCAAACCTGAGGGTGGCCTTGGGGAATCCCTGACACACTTGGTGTCAGAAGTGGGATTTGGGCTGTAGTGATCCTGACTTACTGAAACACTATGAAAGCATTCTTTTGGAAGAGGAAGGCTGAAGGAGTGGTGTTGATGAAACTTTGATACCCATGGTATGAAACAGTAGCTGTGCTGTGATCAATTACTAGAGGTAAAAGTTACCAATGGAATTTAGAACTGATAGACCCAATGCCTGAGAAGTTGGCTTACTAAATATATAAGAAAATGCAAAATAATGAGAAAAACAAGTTAATTATACAATTCCTTGGTTATTATTGTCTGAATAGCTAAAATGAAAGTAAAGGAGAGTGTTGAATGGGGAACCTGAAGCTATTTGTCAAGCTTGTATTTCTGCTGATCTGAGCTATGGCTACTAGCCTCAGGGACATGACCAAAGGGAAAAATTATTTTGGAACAACAAATAACAAGCCCTTCTAAGACTCCTGATAACCAAGAAGGTAGTCCAGGTGGCAGGGAGACAACACAGAGAAATTATTGAAACTAGTAATTTGGGGATAGTCAAGGGATTTTTCCCAGAAGCATGGAAATCTTTAAACAGTTAAGAAATAGAATGAATAAAATGGACATTGATGGAGTTGAAACAAAAGTCTTAATGCAACACTAATAGAGGTTGGATGGCAACAGGAACCCCTGCTGCTCCCCCAACATTGAAGAGACCTAAACAAATATGCTCTATTTACTCTACTTTGGAGGAATTAAAAACCAGGAGGCAAAGATGACTATGAGAAATCTAATCTTGAGTCACTGGATGTGATGGTCCAGCAAATTATTCCAGATCGGTATTGATCAGTGTCTTTTGACCCAGTCCCCACTTAGGGTCTCAAGGCCATGCAGATATATGGGGGAAAATTGGCCAGGCATTGGAGAAGAAACTTTTCTGGGACATCCTGACATTGGGACCCCTGTGCACTGTGATTCAAAATTTGGTGGTGAGGTCCTGATGGGGGCTACAGTTAGATTGGGAGGATAGAGGAAGAAATGTTTGATAGTTTGATAGATGAAAATTTGGAGGAAAATTGGAACGTTTGAATGGACTTTATGTGAAGTGGTTGCATCTCTTTTACCTAAATGCATTAATCAATGGATAGTATGTCTGACTGGAAGTCATTTCCCCTACCTAGTATTGTAAAACAGAAGACATGAAACTGTATTAATGGGAAATATGGAATTGCCTGAGCCCATACAGTTTGTTAATTTGAAACAGTATTGGATGTCTGGTGGACAAAGAGATGACCACTTCAGTGACGTATTAGAAGTTGGAGTCCTGGTACCTAAAAATTCTCTGTACAGTAGACCTGTGTGGCCCATGGAGAAGGAGGATGGCTTGCTTGCTCATGGAGCATTTACACAGACTGGAGCTCATGGCAAAAGCCCATGAGTGCCACCCAGTGGCAACCACTGGGATTTTGGACTGGAAAATTTACAGACATGGTGGTACCATGTATTCTGTTTGAGACACAATTACTAGCTTGTGATTTGTTATTAATTGACACTTACCCCTATGAGTGAAGGTATAAAATAATTTTGAAATCTGAAATACCCATAATATGTTGGGTGATATTAGAGACACACTCTAATACAAGAAAGGCAGTGCCCAGAAGAGTTCCATAATAATATGGAAATGGTTTATACAGGAACGCGCTGTGGGGGAAAGGAAGGAAGTACTCATCATATTCATGGGCAGGTGGGCTTTTTTCCTGTAAGGCAGCTTTGGAACCACCTGAGGACCTGCTGGGTCCACAGCTCTCTATTGACTAATAAAGAGCCATTTAGTTTACAAATGGCAATGTCAAGGTAGACAGACAACATAGTGGCTGGAAGGTCAGTGCACTACGATTGACTGATGGAAAAACTCTAGTTGAAGAACAAATTGGCTCAATGGGCTGAATTGCATGCTGTTCTCTTGTGGTAATGAAATAATTGAAACACAAATGATAAAAGCCCTTCAGTGTGGGTTTTTACTGACTCATGGGCAGTGGCCAATAAACTTGCCATATAACTAGGCAGAAGGGCCATGGAAAATTGGACTATTAAATGTATGTTAATGTAGGGCATGGCCCTATGAAACCACTCTAGGAACTAAAGTGGCACATTAAAGTAGAACATGTTGATGCCCATTTGGAGATCCTATATGCAGCTGTAAGTAGACTATATGAGATCACTGCCAGTATTCTCAGGGGGTATAAATGGGTCCAGGCAGGAATAGACACTGACTCTGGACTGGGCTTTGCTTACCTTTTGGTAGATGCAAATACTCAAAATACCATAAAGGGACCAAACAGAAGATACTGTACCCATTTTGACTGCCAAGTCACATTTTTCAGACCAAGGAACTCACTTTACGACCCACCTAAGCAAAGAGACACCTCAATAAGTGGACATGTAATGTTGCATACAATCCTCAGAGCAGCAGTTTAATAGAGAATTGATAGTTCTGCACCTGTGTAAGCCATCTCTCTATGAAGGTGAAGGGGAGTGAACTGAGAGGGAGGCACTTGCTAGACTCATTGCTGCTGCAATTTGGGCCAGCGCAGTGGTGGAAAGTTTGGGTTAAAACAATGACAAATGGAGAGAAGGTGAAATAGTAGTTGAGCTCAAAGGAATGAATAAACAGGTTATGCAATGAGGGAAATCCAACATTACGTTGGTGCCTTGAGATAATCGCAGTGCAAGGGAATGATAGTGTCTTTTAGCACAATTATACCAGACATCCAGAAGGGTAAACTCATATGTTTGCTCTAGGAACTTGACAAGGTCACATGGCAGTCTGCAAACCTAGTTGACATCACTCTGGGAGACATTGTAGTCATATGATGTGTTGGTGAACAGGACTGATTCTTGATGGTCCTGTGAAATTCCAGTGACATGCCAGTATCTTAATTCCTATTTTTCAGGTTATATCTATTACAGGGGATATCATTGGGGAAGGAATTTTTGGAGACTACTCCCTACAAAGCCTTCAGACCATGTGGCATATGTCTCCCAGCAGACTGATTACTGTGTAACTACAAACCTTAGTGATCAAATGCTTAGAAATGTCCCTGGTTATCATGAACAAAATACAGCAGCAGCATACCGACATAACACAGTGTTCAATGCACAAGTACATTTCATCCTTTTTCTGTGGATGAAAAGCTACAAGACAGAATAGTAGAAACTAATGGGTTCCTGATGGTATTAAAGCAGTGGGGATCACGTGGTGGGTTCAAATTTCCCTGGGAAACAGACACACTGTGAACAAGGAAGACTGCGGGAGGCCTTGTGGCATACTCAGACTAAATTACGTATAAATGTGACCACTGCTCATCTAATGCTAGTATGGGGACCCAACATTTTTGGGGTACAAAACATGTATCCTAATTGCACTCAGACTATTAGTCCACAATGGCAAAAACATGCATGGTGGATTGACCAACAGTGGCCCACACACAGAAAAGGGAGAAAGGTAAGTGATGGAATTCAGTCTGGAAAGGTGATGAGGCTTTAGTGAAGTGGGCTAGGCAGAGTCAACAAATAACACCGAATAATAATACTGGATAATGCTAGGTGCCAGCTTTGGAAAAAGGCTGTAACTGGATTCAACATGGCCTCTTGACTATTTTATTACAGATGGAGGCTGAAGTGGCCATGGAGCAGTGACCCTCCATCCTGGCTGCTGAGGCTCCAGGGGCATACTTAGGGGAAGCTTTTGGACCCTCAAACTTGAGGAAGTTCACTGGGGTACTTGTAACTTACATTGGTGCACCATGACTGCCCTCGACCACAGAATAGACCAGAATAAGACATATGCTATAGTACAATTAGCATGAAAAATAACTAGTCTTAATACTACCTTTGTTCCTGTAGCAGGGAAGAGCCCTGGTATGTAAAAACACACAAGAGGGATTGGCCAAGATGGCAGAATAGAAAGATGTTGAGTGTAACTCCTCTCATGGGCACACCAAAATTACAACTATTTATAGAACAACCATTGATGAAAAAGACCAAAACCTATCAGCTAATATATAAAGAAGATATAAGATATAAAGAAGGAACCACAACAAGACAAGTAGGAGGGGCAGAGTTGCTATCTAGTCAGGTCCCATACCCCGGGTGGGTGACTCACAAACAGGAGAATGATTACAATTGCAAACATTCTCTCAAAAGAGTGAGAGGGGCCAGCCTGGGGTTCTTGCACTGGGAAGATGAGCCCCCAGAATGTTTGGCTTTGAAGACCAGTGGAGATTACTTTCAAGAGTCCCAGAGGGTTGTGGGAAATAGAGACTCTACACTTAAAGGGTGCACACAAAATCTCATATGCCCCAGGACACAGGGCAGACGCAGTAATTTGAAAGGAGCCTGGGCCAGACCAACCTGCTGATCTGGAGAGTCTCTTAGAGAGGCAGGAGACAACTGCAGCTCACCCTGAGGACATAGGCACTAGTGGAAGCCATTTTTTGGAGCTTATTCTGTTGGGACACTGCTGCTGGCAAGTGCCATTTTGGATCTTCCCTCTGGCTTAGCAGCCTCAGACCCACCCCCACCCCTGCCCTACAGCCTGTAGGCACCAGTACCAGGATGCCTCAGGACAAGCAACTAACTGGGTGGGGACACAGCTCCACCAACCAGCAAACAGGCTGCCTGAAGACTCTCTGAGCCCACAGCTGTCCCTGGACACAGCCTTGGCTACCAGAGGGCCCAGGATCTGGCCCCACACACCAGTGCACAGGCATTAGAACTGGGACCTTCAGGGACCTGCAGCCAGAGACCTTAGGACCCAGCTCTACCCACCAGTGGGCAGGTTCCAGCTCAAGATCCCTGCCCCCACAAATGAGCCTTTTCTAGCCTCTGAACCAGCCTCATTTATCAGTGGGCAGACACCCACTGCAGGACAAACACGGTCCCGTAACCTGTGGGCCAAGCCCACCCACCAGCAGGCCAAATCCTGCTCTGGGACTGTTCTGGGACCAGCTGGGCACAGACTCCACCCAATAAGCAAGTCTGTTCTAGTCTCAGGGCCAGCATCACCCACCATCAGGCAGACACCAGCCACAGGACAAACATGGCCCCACAACCTATGGACCCAGCGTACTCACCAGCAGGCCAGCACCAGCCCTGGGACTGGCTGAGCCCTGGCCCTGCCCACTAGCAGGCCAACACAAGCTCTGGGACCCCTGGGCCTTGCAGCCAGATCCCAGGACTTGGCTCTGCCTGCCAGTGGGCAGGCACTAGCTCCAGGATCTGGCTTCATCCACCAGTGGGTGGGAACCAGCACCAGGATCTCCTGGATCCCAACTCCACCCACCAGTGAGCCAGCACTAGCCCCAGGCTCCCCTGGGGTTCTGCAGTCAGCTGTCTTGTGACCTGCCCCTGCCAAACATCAGCTGGCAGCCTCCACATAAGGCAAGGCCTGGCAACCAACTAGACCAAGGGCCAACAAAGCCTACCAGACTGCCCACAGTAGTCAGCCCAACACAACAAAAGGACCCATGCAGCCCACATAAGGGGCACCTCTAGAACATATGGCTCTGGTGATGAGAGGGGAGTGTGTTGCTGGGATGCATAGGATGTCCCCTACAAGAGGCTACTTCTCCAAGGTCAGGAAACATAACTGACCCTTCCAGATATATAGAAATAAAAACAGCAAGTTAGGCAAAATGTGGTGACAGAGGAACATGCTGTAAATAAAGGAGCAAGATAAAGTCACAGAAGAAGAAGTGAAGTGGAGATAGGCAATCTACCCAAGAAAGAGTTCAAGGTAATAATCACAAAGATGATAAAAGAACTCAGGAGAAGAATGGATACACAGAGCAAGAAGTTAGAAGTTTTAAACAAAGAGTTAGAAAATAGAAAGAACAATCAAACAGAGATGAAGAATACATAACTGAAATAAAAGATACAGTAGAAGGAGTTAACAGTAGATTAAATGATACAGAGGAACAGACCACTGAGCTGAAAGACAGAGTAGTAGAAATCACTGACACTGAACAGAAAAAGAATAAAAAGAAATGAGGACAGTTTAAGAGACTTTTGGGACAAGATCAAGCACACTAATATTCACATTATGGAGGTCCCAGAGGAAAAGAGAGAGGGCAAGTTGCTGAGAACATATCTGAAGACATAATAGCTGAAAACTTCCCTAACCAGGGACAGGAAACAGACATCCAAGTCCAGGAAGGACAGAGAGTCCCATATAGGATTAACCCAAAGAGGAACATACCAAGACACATTGTAATTAAAATGGCAAAAATTAAAGCTAAAGAGACAGTATTAAAAGCAGCAAGGGAAAAACAATAAGTTACATACAATGGAACTCCCATAAGTCTCTCAGCTGACTTTTCAGCAGAAATTCAACAGGTCAGAAGGGAGTGGCATGATATATTTAAAGTGATGAAAGGGAAGAACCTACCATCAAGAATACTCTAGGGGCTTCCCTGGTGGCACAGTGGTTGAGAATCTGCCTGCCAATGCAGGGGACACGGGTTCGAGCCCTGGTCTGGGAAGATCCCACATGCCGCGGAGCAACTAGGCCCGTGAGCCACAACTACTGAGACTGCGCATCTGGAGCCTGTGCTCCACAACAAGAGAGGCCGCGATAGTGAGAGGCCCATGCACCGCGATGAAGAGTGTCCCATGCTTGTCGCAACTAGAGAAAGCCCTCGCACAGAAACAAAGACCCAACACAGCCAAAGATGAAAGAAAGAAAGAAAGAAAAAGAAAGAAAGAATACTCTACTTGGCAAGCCTCTTGTTTAGATCTGATGGAGAGATCAAAAGTTTTATAGGCAAGCAGAAGTTAAAAGAATTCAGCATCACTAAATCAGCTTTGCAAGAAATGTTAAAAGGACTTCTCTAAGTGAAAAAGGAAAGGCCACAACTAGAAATATGAAAATTATGAAAGGGAAAAAGCTCATTGGTAAAGGCAAATACACAGTAAAAGGTAGTAAACCATCTATGCACAAAGATAGTAGGAAGAGTAAAAGAAAAAGTAGTAAAACCATCTTCATCCACAATAAGCACAGATATAGAGAACAATGTAGTGGTCACCAGTGGGGAGAAGGAAAGGGGAGGGGCAAGATAGGTGTAGGGAATTAAGAGATACAAACTACTATGTATAAAATAAATATGCTACAAGGATATATTGTACAGCACAGGGAATAGAGCCAATATTTTATAATAACTTTAAATGGAGTGTAACCTTTAAAAATTATGACATCTTCATCCACAATAAGCACAGATATAGAGAACAATGTAGTGGTCACCAGTGGGGAGAAGGAAAGGGGAGGGGCAAGATAGGTGTAGGGAATTAAGAGATACAAACTACTATGTATAAAATAAATATGCTACAAGGATATATTGTACAGCCCAGGGAATATAATCAATATTTTACAAAAACTTAAATAGAGTAAAACTGAATCACTTTGTTGTACACCTGAAACTTATATAATATTGTAAATCAGGTATACCTCAGTAAGAAGAAAAAGATCACACTAGTCTCAAAAGAAGAAAAGAAGTAATAAAATCACACAATGGAAACCAGTCTCAGTATAGTCTGTCAACTGAGGCAGAGTGACCCACAACATCCTCATTGATTTGAGACCCAGAAATAATTGAGTCACGGCCAATTGTAATGATGCCTGTCCATAATGTTATCTGATATGTGGGCACGGGCCTATTCTGTTGAGAAAGCTTAGTAAATGCCACTGAAATTCTTACTCTATTTGTTCTTTAGTGAAACTGAACGGTACTACATCCAGACTGCAAAAAGGTGTCACACTGGCATTGTTGGTAAGATTCAACAACTGTACTCAGATAAATCATGTGATAATACTCATATTGATGATCAAATGTATTGGGAAATTGAGTTAAAGCCTCCTCAAGATGTAATACCAATGAAAAATGATGGGCTTGAGGAAGAACTGGATTTAGTTAACTATAAGCTAATTTCTATGCTAAATGTCTATTTCAGATGATCTTAAGGTGCAATAGTGGTAGATCAAGGGGAGAAATAAGTCAGTAAATTAGTACAGAAATTTGAAAATGTATGTAATGGCTTTATAGAATAAGTTAGTTGTTCTTTCAATCTATCCCTAACCCACACTGACTCCCCCAAATGTTAGGCATGTTTGTATTGAGACTGTTGCTATCTGGTTCATAAATGCTATACTAGATACAGATGCTCAGACAAATATGATCTCTTTTTTTTTTTTTTTTTTTTTTTTGTGATACGCGGGCCTCTCACTGTTGTGGCCTCTCCCGTTGCGGAGCACAGGCTCCGGGCGCG
>NC_041222.1:83639197-83640636 GCF_002837175.3 Physeter macrocephalus
GTTGCGGAGCACAGGCTCCGGACGCGCAGGCTCAGCCGCCATGGCTCACAGGCCCAGCCGCTCCACGGCATGTGGGATCTTCCCTGACCGGGGCACGATCCCGTGTCTCCTGCATCGGCAGGCGGACTCTCAACCACTATGCCACCAGGGAAGCCCCTGGCTTTATTTTTATTTTTATTTTTTCACACACACACACACACACACACACACACACACACACACACACACACACACATACACTGTATTTTATTTTTACAAGAGTTAAATAAACTGACACCAAACATTGTAAATGGATGACCACAACAAAAGCAACAATGATTGAATATTCAAACAGAGAGTCACAAAAATTATAATCATCCTCATCAGTTCTCAGTCCCATGAATTAACTTTTTTTTCATCTTGATCTTTTGTTAGCACTTTCATGAATTCATCAGTTTTCCATTAGAATTCTGAAAATGCTTATTCATTCAGTTCAGCAGTATAGTCAGTTACCAGAAACCTGTACTTGTCAGAGTCTTTTCCATGAATTCTTTGAAGATGAAAACCTTTTATAGGAACATTTTTGCAAAACCATCAGAGTACACCCAGAACTCTCTGTAAATGACAAAAGGCTTAAAAATGACCACGGTTAAAGATTGGATGAAAGTTCACAATAATGCAATTGACGAGGAAATTTAGTTATTTCTGAGATATGCATTTTAAAGTAACAACTAGAATTATGACTTATTATACCAGAATATATAAGATTTTTAGAAATTTCATGTAATATCTGTAACATTTATATTAACATATTTCCATACAAATAATCCAAAGAAAGTTTAGTATTAGTTGTTTTTTTGTTTGTTTTTTTATACTGCAGGTTCTTATTAGTCATCAATTTTATACACATCAGTGTATACATGTCAATCCCAATCGCCCAATTCAGCACACTACCATACCCACCCCACCACGGTTTTCCCCCCTTGGTGTCCACATGTTTGTTCTCTACATCTGTGTCTCAACTTCTGCCCTGCAAACCAGTTTATCTTTCCATTTTTCTGGGTTCCACATACATGCATTAATATATGATATTTGTTTTTCTCTTTCTGACTTAAATCACTCTGTATGACAGTCTCTAGATCCATCCACGTCTCAACAAATGACTCAATTTCGTTCCTTTTTATGGCTGAGTAATATTCCATTGTATATATGTACCACACCTTCTTTATCCATTCATCTGTCGATGGGCATTTAGGTTGCTTCCATGACCTGGCTATTGTAAACAGTGCTGCAATGAACATTGGGGTGCATGTGTCTTTTTGAATTATGGTTTTCTCTGGGTATATGCCCAGTAGTGGGATTGCTGGATCATATGGGTAATTCTAGTTTTAGTTTTTTAAGGAACCTACAACTGTTCTCCATAGAGGCTGTATCAATTTACATTCCCACCAACAGTGCAA
>NC_041222.1:83641771-83642913 GCF_002837175.3 Physeter macrocephalus
GTATTTTCTTCTTTTTGTTGCAATGGTAAATGGGAGTGTTTCCATAATTTCTCTTTCAGATTTTTCATCATTAGTGTATAGGAATGCAAGAGATATCTGTGCATTAATTTTGTATCCTGCAACTTTACCAAATTCATTGATTAGCTCTAGTAGTTTTCTGATGGCATTTTTAGGATTCTCTATGTATAGTATCATGTCATCTGAAAAAAGTGACAGTTTTACTTCTTCTTTTCTAATTTGTATTTCTTTTAGCTCTTTTTCTTCTCTGATTGCCATGGCTAGGACTTCCAAAAGTATGTTGAATAATAGTGGCGAGAGTGGACATCCTTGTCTCGTTCCTGATCTTAGAGGAAATGCTTTCAGTTTTTCACCATTGAGAATAATGTTTGCTCTGGGTTTGTCATATATGGCCTTTATTATGTTGAGGTAGGTTTCCCTCTATGCCGCCTCTTTGGAGAGTTTTTATCATAAATGGGTGTTGAATTTTGTTGAAAGCCTTTTCTGCATCTATTGAGATGATCATATGGTTTTTATTCTTCACTTTGTTAATGTGGTGTATCACATTGATTGATTTGCATATATTGAAGAATCCTTGCATCCCTGGGATAAATCCCACTTGATTATGGTGTATGATCCTTTTAATGTGTTGGCTCTGGGCTTTCTATTCTGTTCCATTGATCTATATTTCTCTTTTTGTACCAGTATCATATTGTCTTGATTACTGTAGCTTTGTAGTGTAGTCTGAAGTCAGGGACTCTGATTCCTCCAGCTCCATTTTTTTCCCCTCATGACTGCGTTTCCATACAAATTGTGAGATGATTTGTTCTAGTTCTGTAAAAAATGCCATTGGTAATTTGATAGGGATTGCATTGAATCTGTAGATTGCTTTGGGTAGTAGAGTCATTTTCACAATATTGATTCTTCCAATCCAAGAACATGATATATCTCTCCATCTGTTGGTATCATCTTTAATTTCTTTCATCAGTGTATTATAGTTTTCTGCATACAGGTCTTTTGTCTCCCTAGGTAGGTTTATTCCTAGGTATTTTATTCTTTTTGTTGCAATGGTAAATGGGAGTGTTTCCTTAATTTCTCTTTCAGATTTTTCATCATTAGTGTATAGGAATGCAAGAGATTTCTGT
>NC_041222.1:83644326-83644737 GCF_002837175.3 Physeter macrocephalus
TCCTTTTCTCCACACCCTCTCCAGCATTTGTTGTTTGTAGATTTTCTGATGATCCCCATTCTAACTGGTGTGAGGTGATACCTCATTGTAGTTTTGATTTGCATTTCTCTAATAATTAGTGATGTTGAGCAGCTTTTCATGTGCTTCTTGGCCATCTGTATGTCTCCTTTCAAGAAATGTCTATTTAGGTCTCCTGCCCATTTGTGGATTGGGTTGTTTGTTTCTTTAATATTGAGCTGCATGAGCTGTTTATATATTTTGGAGATTAATCCTTTGTCCGTTGATTTGTTGGCGAATATTTTCTCCCATTCTGAGGGTTGTCTTTTGGTCTTGTTTATGGTTTCCTTTGCTGTGCAAAAGCTTTTAAGTTTCATTAGGTCCCATTTGTTTATTTTTGTTTTTATTTCCATT
>NC_041222.1:83644836-83645465 GCF_002837175.3 Physeter macrocephalus
TCAGTGTCTTATAGTTTTCTGCATACAGGTCTTTGTTTCCCTAGGTAGGTTTATTCCTAGGTATTTTCTTCTTTTTGTTGCAATGGTAAATGGGAGTGTTTCCATAATTTCTCTTTCAGATTTTTCATCATTAGTGTATAGGAATGCAAGAGATATCTGTGCATTAATTTTGTATCCTGCAACTTTACCAAATTCATTGATTAGCTCTAGTAGTTTTCTGATGGCATTTTTAGGATTCTCTATGTATAGTATCATGTCATCTGAAAAAAGTGACAGTTTTACTTCTTCTTTTCTAATTTGTATTTCTTTTAGCTCTTTTTCTTCTCTGATTGCCATGGCTAGGACTTCCAAAAGTATGTTGAATAATAGTGGCGAGAGTGGACATCCTTGTCTCGTTCCTGTTCTTAGAGGAAATGCTTTCAGTTTTTCACCATTGAGAATAATGTTTGCTCTGGGTTTGTCATATATGGCCTTTATTATGTTGAGGTAGGTTTCCCTCTATGCCGCCTCTTTGGAGAGTTTTTATCATAAATGGGTGTTGAATTTTGTTGAAAGCCTTTTCTGCATCTATTGAGATGATCATATGGTTTTTATTCTTCACTTTGTTAATGTGGTGTATCACATTAATT
>NC_041222.1:83645630-83647288 GCF_002837175.3 Physeter macrocephalus
CATCCCTGGGATAAATCCCACTTGATTATGGTGTATGATCCTTTTAATGTGTTGGTGGATTCTGTTTGCTAGTATTTTGTTGAGGATTTTTGCATCTATATTCATCAATGATATTGGTCTGTAATTTTCTTTTTTTGTAGTATCTTTGTCTTTTTTTGGTGTCAGGGTGATGGTGGCCTCATAGAATGAGTTTGGCAGTGTTCCTTCCTCTGCAGTTTTTTGGAAGAGTTCGAGAAGGATGGGTGTTAGGTCTTCTCTAGATGTTTGATAGAATTCACCTGTGAAGCCATCTGATCTTGGACTTGTTTGATGGAAGATTTTTTTCTTTTTTTTTTTTGAGGTACACGGACCTCTCACTGTTGTGGCCTCTCCCGTTGTGGAGCACAGGCTCTGGACGCGCAGGCTCAGCAGCCATGGCTCACAGGCGCAGCCGCTCCACGACATATGGGATCCTCCCGGACCGGGGCACGAACCCGTGTCCCCTGCATCAGCAGGCGTATTCTCAACCACTGCACCACCAGGGAAGCTCCATGTTGGAAGATTTTTAATCACAGTTTCAATTTCATTACTTGTGATTTGTCTGTTCATATTTTCTGTTTCTTCCTGGTTCAGTCTTGGAAGGTCATACCTTTCTAAGAATTTGTCCATTTCTTCCAGGTTGTCCATTTTATTGGCATAGAGTTGCTTGTAGTAGTCTCTTAGGATGCTTTATATTTCTGTGGTGTCTGTTCCCCGGCCCAGGAAGATCCCACATGCCGCGGAGCGGCTGGGCCTGTGAGCCATGGCCGCTGAGCCTGCGAGTCCGGATCCTGTGCTCTGCAGCAGGAGAGGCCACAACAGTGAGAGGCCTGCGTACTGCAAAAAAAAAAAAAAAAAATTAAGAAAAAAAAAGAACTGCTTTTGCTGCATCGCCTAGGTTTTGGGTCATCGTGTTTTCATTGTCATTTGTTTCTAGGTATTTTTTGATTTCCTCTATGATTTCTTCAGTGATCTCTTGGTTATTTAGTAGTCATTTGTCTCTAGGTATTTTATGATTTCCTCTTTGATTTCTTCAGTGATCTCTTGGTTATTTAGTAACGTACTGTTTAGCCTCCATGTGTTTGTTTTTTACCTTTTTTTCCCTGTAATTCATTTCTAATCTCATAGTATTGTGATCAGAAAAGATGCTTGACATGATTTCAATTTTCTTAAATTTACTGAGGCTTGATTTGTGACCCAAGATATGATCTATCCTGGAGAATGTTCCATGCGCACTTGAGAAGAACGTGTAATCTGCTGTTTTGGGATGGAATTTCCTATAAATATCAATTAAATCTCTCTGGTCTATAATGTCATTTAAAGCTTGTGTTTCCCAATTTATTTTCTGTTGGATGATTTGTCCATTGGTGTAAGTGAGGTGTTAAAGTCCCCCACTATTATTGTGTTACTGTTGATTTTGTCTTTTATAGCTGTGAACAGTTGCCTTATGTATTGAGGTGCTCCTATGTTGGGTGCATATATATTTATAATTTTTATATCTTCTTCTTGGATTGATACCTTGATCATTATGTAGTGTCCTTCCTTGTCTCTTGTAACATTCTTTATTTTAAAGTCTATTTTATCTGATATGAGTATTGCTACTCCAGCTCTCTTTTGATTTCCATTTGCATGGAATATCT
>NC_041222.1:83648210-83658261 GCF_002837175.3 Physeter macrocephalus
CTTCTGCCTCAGTTATTCTGCTATTGATTCCTTCTAGTGTAGTTTTCATTTCAGTTATTGTATTGTTCATCTCTGTTTGTTTGTTCTTTAATTCTTCTAGGTCTTTGTTAAATATTTCTTGCATCTTCTTGATCTTTGCCTCCATTGTTTTTGCAAAGTCCTGGATCATCTTCACTATCATTATCCTGAATTCTTTTTCTGAAGGTTGCCTATCTCCACTTCATTTAGTTGTTTTTCTGGGGTTTTATCTTGTTCCTTCATCTGGTACATAGCCCTCTGCCTTTTCATCTTGTCAATCTTTCTGTGAATGTGGTTTTTGTTCCACAGGCTGCAGGATTGTAGTTCTTCTTGCTTCTGCTCTCTGCCCTCTGGTGGATGAGGCTATCTAAGAGGCTTGATGGAAGGGACTGGTGGTGGGTAGAGCTGACTGTTACTTTGGTGGGCAGAGCTCAGTAAAACTTTAATCCACTTGACTGTTGATGGGTGGGGCTGGGTTCCCTCCCTGTTGGTTGTTTGGCCTGAGGCAACCCAACACTGGCACCTACCTGAGCTCTTTGGTGGGGCTGATGACAGACTCTGGGAGGGCTCAGGCCAAGGAGTACTTCCCAGAACTTCTGCTGTCAGTGTCCTTGTCCCCACTGTGAGCCACAGCCCTCCCCCCTGCCTCTGCAGGAGACCCTCCAACCTGTTAGTGCAGGTAGGTCTGGTTCAGTCTCCCCTGGGGTCACTGCTCCTTCCCCTGGGTCCTGATGTGCACACTACTTTTCGTGTGCCCTCCAAGAGTGGAGTCTCTGTTTCCCCCAGTCCTGTCGAAGTCCTGCAATCAATTCCCACTAGGCTTCAAAGTCTGATTCTCTAAGAATTCCTCCTCCCGTTGCCGGACCCCCAGGTTGAGATGTCTGAGGTGGGGCTCAGAACCTTCAACCCAGTGGGTGGACTTCCGTGGTATAAGTGTTCTTCAGTCTGTGAGTCACCCACCCAGCAGTTATGGGATTTGATTTTACTGTGATTGTGCTCCTCCTACCGTCTCACTGTGGCTTCTCCTTTGTCTTTGGATGTGGGGTATCTTTTTTGGTGAGTTCCAGTGTCTTTCTGTCGATGATTGTCCAGCAGCTAGCTGTGATTCTGGTGTTCTCGCAAGAGGGAGTCTCTTATTTCTTTATATTGCCTAATTGCTCTGGCTACTTCCAGTACTATGTTGAATAGAACTGGTGAGAATAAGAATCTGTGTCTTGTTCCTGATCTTAGAGGAAAAGCTTTCAGTCTTTCACCATTGTGTATAATGTAGGTTTTTCATGTATGTTGAGGACGTTTCTTTCTAGTTTGTTGAGGGTTTTTTTTTACCATGAAAAGGTGTTGGATTTTTTTTCTATGCTTTTTCTGCATCAATGGAGATGGTAAAGTGTTTTTTCCTCCCTTCATTCTGTTAAAGTGGTGTATTACATTGATTGGGTTTCATGTTTTGATCCATCCTTGCATTCTGGGGATAAACTGCACTTGACATGGTATATAATCCTTTTAAATGTGGCTTAATTTAGGGTTTTTTTAAATTTTAAATTTTATTTTTGGCTGTGTTGGGTCTTTGTTGCTGTGCATGGGCTTTTCTCTAGTTGCAACGAGTGGGGGCTACTCTCCCTTGCAGTGTGTGGACTTCTCATTGCAGTCGCTTCTCCTGTTGTGGAGCACAGGCACT
The DNA here is from genome assembly GCF_002837175.3 of Physeter macrocephalus. Classification (NCBI taxonomy): domain Eukaryota; kingdom Metazoa; phylum Chordata; class Mammalia; order Artiodactyla; family Physeteridae; genus Physeter; species Physeter macrocephalus. The sequence goes on from NC_041222.1 coordinate 83,649,904, forward strand.
AAGCACGTGGGCTTCAGTAGTTGTAGCATGCGGGCTCAGTAGTTGTGGCACGTGGGTCCTAGAGCACACAGGTTTCAGTAGTTGCAGCGCGTGGGCTCAGTAGTTGTGGCTTGCAGGCTCTAGAGCACAGGCTCAGTAGTTGTGGTGCATGTGTATAGTTGCTCTGTGACATGTGGGAGTTAAATATTTCTTGCATCTTCTTGATCTTTGCCTCCATTGTTTTTGCAAAGTCCTGGATCATCTTCACTATCATTATCCTGAATTCTTTTTCTGAAGGTTGCCTATCTCCACTTCATTTAGTTGTTTTTCTGGGGTTTTATCTTGTTCCTTCATCTGGTACATAGCCCTCTGCCTTTTCATCTTGTCAATCTTTCTGTGAATGTGGTTTTTGTTCCACAGGCTGCAGGATTGTAGTTCTTCTTGCTTCTGCTCTCTGCCCTCTGGTGGATGAGGCTATCTAAGAGGCTTGATGGAAGGGACTGGTGGTGGGTAGAGCTGACTGTTACTTTGGTGGGCAGAGCTCAGTAAAACTTTAATCCACTTGACTGTTGATGGGTGGGGCTGGGTTCCCTCCCTGTTGGTTGTTTGGCCTGAGGCAACCCAACACTGGCACCTACCTGAGCTCTTTGGTGGGGCTGATGACAGACTCTGGGAGGGCTCAGGCCAAGGAGTACTTCCCAGAACTTCTGCTGTCAGTGTCCTTGTCCCCACTGTGAGCCACAGCCCTCCCCCCTGCCTCTGCAGGAGACCCTCCAACCTGTTAGTGCAGGTAGGTCTGGTTCAGTCTCCCCTGGGGTCACTGCTCCTTCCCCTGGGTCCTGATGTGCACACTACTTTTCGTGTGCCCTCCAAGAGTGGAGTCTCTGTTTCCCCCAGTCCTGTCGAAGTCCTGCAATCAATTCCCACTAGGCTTCAAAGTCTGATTCTCTAAGAATTCCTCCTCCCGTTGCCGGACCCCCAGGTTGAGATGTCTGAGGTGGGGCTCAGAACCTTCAACCCAGTGGGTGGACTTCCGTGGTATAAGTGTTCTTCAGTCTGTGAGTCACCCACCCAGCAGTTATGGGATTTGATTTTACTGTGATTGTGCTCCTCCTACCGTCTCACTGTGGCTTCTCCTTTGTCTTTGGATGTGGGGTATCTTTTTTGGTGAGTTCCAGTGTCTTTCTGTCGATGATTGTCCAGCAGCTAGCTGTGATTCTGGTGTTCTCGCAAGAGGGAGTCTCTTATTTCTTTATATTGCCTAATTGCACTGGCTACTTCCAGTACTATGTTGAATAGAACTGGTGAGAATAAGAATCTGTGTCTTGTTCCTGATCTTAGAGGAAAAGCTTTCAGTCTTTCACCATTGTGTATAATGTAGGTTTTTCATGTATGTTGAGGACGTTTCTTTCTAGTTTGTTGAGGGTTTTTTTTTACCATGAAAAGGTGTTGGATTTTTTTTCTATGCTTTTTCTGCATCAATGGAGATGGTAAAGTGTTTTTTCCTCCCTTCATTCTGTTAAAGTGGTGTATTACATTGATTGGGTTTCATGTTTTGATCCATCCTTGCATTCTGGGGATAAACTGCACTTGACATGGTATATAATCCTTTTAAATGTGGCTTAATTTAGGGTTTTTTTAAATTTTAAATTTTATTTTTGGCTGTGTTGGGTCTTTGTTGCTGTGCATGGGCTTTTCTCTAGTTGCAACGAGTGGGGGCTACTCTCCCTTGCAGTGTGTGGACTTCTCATTGCAGTCGCTTCTCCTGTTGTGGAGCACAGGCACTAAGCACGTGGGCTTCAGTAGTTGTAGCATGCGGGCTCAGTAGTTGTGGCACGTGGGTCCTAGAGCACACAGGTTTCAGTAGTTGCAGCGCGTGGGCTCAGTAGTTGTGGCTTGCAGGCTCTAGAGCACAGGCTCAGTAGTTGTGGTGCATGGGCATAGTTGCTCTGTGACATGTGGGATCTTCCTGGACCAGGGATTGAACCCATGTCCCCTGCATTGACAGGCAGATTCTTAACCACTGCGCTACAAGGCAAGTCCAACTTAATTTAGTTTGATAGTATTTTATTGAGAATCTTTGCATCTATATTTATAAAGGATATTGGCCTGTAGTTTTCTTGTAGTGATTTTTTCTGGCTTTAGTATCAGTGTAATGCTAACCTCATAGAATGAGTTAAGAAGTGTGCCCTCCTCTTTTATTTTTAAGAGTTTGAAAGGGATTGGTATTAGTTCTTCTTTAAGTGTTTGATAGAATTCAGCAGTGATACCATTATGCCCAGAGCTTTTCTTTCTGGGAGGTTTTCGATAACTGATTCAATCTCCTTACTAGTTATAGGTCTATTTAGATTTTCTATTTTTTCTTGAGTCAGTTTTCATAAGTCTTTCTAAGAATTTATCCATTTCATCTGGGTTGTTCACTTTATTGTTTGTACAATTGTTCATAATATTCTCTTATAATCCTTTTTATTTCTGTAAGGTCAGTAGTAATGTCCTCACTTTCATTTCTGCTTTTAGTTATTTTCATCTTCTTGCTTTTTTTCTTTCTTAGTCTAGCTAAATGTTTGTCAACTTTGCTGATCTTTTCAAAGAACTTTTAGTTTCATTGATTTTATTGTTTTTCTATTCTCTATTTTGTTTATTTCCATTCCAAATTTCCTTCTGCTGGCTTTGGGTTTAGTTTTTCCCTTCTTTTTCTAGATCCTCATTGTTAAGTTAGGTTATTGACTGGACATCTTTCTTCTTTTTCAATGTAGGCATTCACAGCTGTATATTTCCCTTTGAGCACTGCCTTTGCTGCATCTTATAAGTTTTGGTACGTTGTGGTTTTTGTTTTTGTTTTTTTTTCATTCATCTAAGTGTTTTCTATGATTTCTTCTTTGATTCACTGGTTGTTTAGAGTGTCTTGTTTAATTTCCACATATTTGTAAATTTCCCAAGTTTCTTTTTGTTATTGATTTCTAGCTTCATTCCACTGTGGCTGGAAAAGATACTCTGCATGATTTTAATTAAAAAAAATTATTTAGATATGTTATATGGCTTAACATATGTTCTATCCTGGAGAATGTTCCATGTTTACTTGAGAAGAATGTATATTTGTTGTTGTTGGGTAGAATATTCTATATATATCTGTTAGGATTAGTTGTTTATTGTGTGGGTCAAGACTGCTGTTTCCTTATTGATCTTCTATCTAGATGTTCTATTCATTATTGAGAGTGATACTGGAGTGTTCATCTATTGTTGTAGAATGGTCTATTTTTTCCTTCATTTGGTCATTGTTTGCATCATACATTTTGGGGCTTCATAGATTGGTACATATATAGTGATAAACTGACTCTTATCAATACATAATGTCTTTTTTTGTCTCTTGTAATAGTTTCTGACTTGAAGTCTATTTTGTCCAATATTAGTATAGCCATCCCAGCTCTCTTTTGGTTACTATTTGCATGGAATAACTTTTTCTATCCTTCCATTTTACTCTATTTGTATCTTTGGATCTAAAGTGAATCTCTTGTAGACAGCATATAATTGGATCATGTTTGTCTTAATCCAATCTGCCTTTTGAACAGAGAGTTTAATCAATTTACACTTAAGGTAATTACTGATAAGGAAGAAATTCTGCCATTTTGCTGTTTTCTGTATGTCCTATACCTTTTTATGGCCTTCATTTTTTTCATTAATACTTTCATGTTTAATTGATATTTTTTGGAATGAATTGTTTTGATTCCTTTCTCATTTCCTCTTATATATGTGTTTTAGATATTTTCTTTGTGGTTATCATGAGAATGACATTTATGCCTAAATTTTTTACAATCTAGCTTGAATGGATACCAACTTAATTTCAATAGCACACGAAAACTTGGTTGCTAAACAGCTCCATTGTCCCTCCCTATATGTTTTTTTGTCACAAATTACATCTTTATGCACCGTTTGCTCAATAACAAAGATTTGTAATTATTTTTCATTCATTTAATCTTTCAAATTCTGTAAAAAATAAGAAGTGTAGTTGTAAACTAAAACTACAATAACACTGGCTTTTATATTTGCCCATCCATTTATCTCTACTGAAAATCTTTATTTCTTCATACAGCTTTGAGTTTCATTTCAACCTGAAGGACTATTTTAGCATTTCTTATATGGAAGGTCTAGTGGTAATGACCTCACTCATCTGGAAATGTCTTAATTTCTCCCCCATTTTTGAAGGACAGTTTTGCCATATATAGAATTCATGTTTGACAAGTTTTTTCTTCCAGCACTTTAAATATGTCATCTCATGCCTTTTGGCCTCCATGGTTTCTAGTGAGAAATTGGCTATTATTTATAATCCTTTTTATTTCTGTAAGGTCAGTAGTAATGTCCTCACTTTCATTTCTGATTTTAGTAATTTGTCTTCTCTCTTTTTTCTTTGTCAGTCTAGCTAAACATTTGTTGATTCTGTCAATTTGTCAATTCTGTTGATCTTTTAAAGAACCAAATTTCAACTTTGTTGATTTTCTCAATGGTTTATTCTTTTAGGGTTAACCATATACTTTCATTTTCAATTTTTTAAATATTTATTTATTTATTTATTTATTGGCTGCATTGTATCTTAGTTGCTGCATTGGCGATATTTCATTGTGGTGCGTGGGCTCTTCGTTGTGGCAGGCGGGCTTCTCTCTAGTTGTGGTGCATGGGCTCCAGAGTTCATGGGGCCGTAGTTGCAGCACTCAGGCTCTGTAGTTGTGGCACACGGGCTTAGTTGCACTGCAGAATGTGGGATCTTAGTTCCCCGATCAGGGATTGAACCAGTGTCCCTTGTATTGCAAGATGGATTCTTAACCACTGGGTCACCAAGGAAGTCCCCCTTTTATTTTTTAAATTGAAGTGTAGTTGATTTACAATGTTGTGTTAGTTTCAGGTGTACAAAAAAGTGATTCATATATATATGTATGTGTGTATATATATATATATATATATATATATTTTCAGATTCTTGTCCCTTCTAGGTTATTGCAAAGTATTGAGTATAGTTCCCTGTGCTATACAGTAGTTCCTTGTTGGTTATTTATTTTATATATAGTAGTGTGTATGTTAATCCCAAACTCCTAATTTGTCCCTCCCCCTTTTCCCCCTTTCCCCTTTGGTAACCATAAGTTTGTTTCCTATGTCTATGGTTCTATTTCTGTTTTGTATATAAGTTCATTTGTATCATTTTTTTAGATTCCACATATAAGCAATAGCATATGATATCCTATCATACTCTCTGTTTTGTTTATCTCCATTCTATTCTTTATTATATCCTTCCTTCTCCTAGCTTTGTGTTTATTCTTTTTCTAGTTCTTTAAAATATACTGTTAGTTTATTGAGTTTTTTAGATTATTCTTTTTTAATGTACACATTTAGAGCCATATATTTCCTTTAACACTGCTTTCACTGCATCCCATATGTTTTGGTATGCTGCGTTTTTAGGGTTTTTCACTTGTCTCAAGGTATTTTCTGATTTCTCTTGTGATTTCTTCTTTGATTCACTGGTTATTTACAAGTGTGTTGTATAATTTTCACATGGTTTTGAAAATTTCAGTTTTCTTTATGCTTATTAATTTTTAGTTTTATTTCATTTTGAACAGAAATGATATCTGTATTTTAGTCTTTTAAAATTTATTAAGACTTATTTTGTTCTCCTTTGCTGATTTTAATCTGTATCTTCTTGCTGTAATAAACAGTAACCATGAGTATAACAGCTTTCCTGGGTCCTGTGAGTCATTCTAGTGAATTATTAACCTGATTGTGGTCGTGGGGACCCCCCAACACAAAGACCTATAAAGAAAACTGTTAAGCAGACTTAAAAAAAGAACAAATACTTGAACAATTGGAAAATTACTAAGCTCTTGAATAGGGAGATTCAAAATAATAAAAATACTAAACTTCTCTGGTAATTTCCTAGATTACACTCAACTCAAATAAAAATGTCATTAGGAATATTTGTTGTTGTTGTTGTTTTTAACTGTTTAAGGTGATTTTAAAATTTGTATTGTGGATGAGAAAAATTTATCTGCTAGTTGATAAACTTATTTGTCAGTAAGTTATCAGCAAAGCCAATGAGAATATTTTTCAAATTATACCTTTTCTAAAATTAAAGAAAATGATGTTTGAGGTTTGTGGTATATTTATGATGTAAAAACAAGTAAATATATAACTAAAAAATAAGAAGTTAGGATCTAATTTAGTTGAAAGTCCAGGGTCCCATATATTTAGGAGGTTTTTAAAAAGAAGGGTTTGAACTGAGGAGTTAAAGGAGCTCTTCTAGGAGACATGAAGTTTCTGGTGTCATTCTCTTCTCATTCACAATTTTCTTTTTTCTATCTGTCTTTTCTATTGGCTTATTACCTTTCTCCTCCACTTAATAGGTGGGAAAAATAGCAGACACTGATATGAAGGTGGGTTCAGTCGTGAGCCATGCAGAGAGTTTAGCAGTGAGCATTTTTAATTTTTCTCATAATTTACTGATAAATAAGTTGATCAACGAATAGATTAATTTTGAGAACTCTACTTACAAATAACTCTAGTTTTAATAAATATCTGTTCAATAAATTCTGGTATGCAACTCAAAATAATACTATAACATGAATCAAAGCTTATTTATTTGGGGGAAATTATCAAGAAATTCAGGGATAAATAATTTGTGTAAGTCTGTTTCATTTCCACTTACCTTTTAATGTGTGAAATTTTCATTGGATTGAAATTATAATATTCAGGGAGGCTCAATAAATGTACTGACTTCTCTATATTGCAGAAAGCTTTTGTGATTTATGAGTATGTATTACTTCTAATACATGTGTCTCAGCTACTGAATTTATTTTTTATTAAAAAAAATTTAGTTAGGTTTTTAATCTAGGAGAGATTACCTGGAGAGAATTGATTACTAAAACTGTGGCTAATGTCAAGTGGCTTTATAAGCTATCAAGATAGGAAATTAACACAGATTCTCCATAATTCTTTGGAAAGAATTACCTTAAACGTGAAGGGATTAAATGCTCCAACCAAAAGACAAAGGCTTTCCTAATAGATACAAAAACAAGACCATATATATGTTGTCTACAAGAGACCCACTTCAGACCTAGGGACACATACAGACTGAAAGTGAGGGGATGGAAAAAGATATTCCATGCAAATGGAAATCAAAAGAGAGCTGGAGTAGCAATATTCATATCAGATAAAATAGCTTTAAATTAAAGAATGTTACAAGAGACAAGGAAGGACACTACATAATGATCAAATAATAGTGGGGGACTTTAACACCTCACTTACACCAATGGACAGATCATCCAAACAGAAAACTAAAAAAGAAACACAAGCTTTAAATGACACAATAGACCAGAGGATTTAATTGATATTTATAGGAAATTCCATCCCCAAACAGCAGATTACACGTTCTTCTCAAGTGCACTTGGAACATTCTCCAGGATAGATCATATCCTGGGTCACAAATCAAGCCTCAGTAAATTTAAGAAAATTGAAATCATATCAAGTATCTTTTCTGACCACAACGCTATGAGACTAGAAATGAATTACAGGAAAAAAAAGCGTAAAAAACACAAACATATGGAGGCTAAACAATACGTTACTAAATAACCAAGAGATCACTGAAGAAATCAAAGAGGAAATCAAACAATACCTAGAGACTAATGATAATGAAAACATGATGATACAAAACCTATGGAATGCAGCAAAAGCAGTTCTAAGAGGGAAGTTTATAGCTATACAAGCCTACCTCAAGAAACAAGAAAAATCTCAAGTAAACAATCTAACCTTACACCTAAAGGAGCTAGAGACAGAAGAACAAACAAAACCCAAATTTACCAGAAGTAAAGAAATAATAAGGATCAGAGCAGAAATAAATGAAATAGAAACAAAGAAAACAATAGCAAACATCAATAAAACTAAAAGCTGGTTCTTTGAGAAGGTAAACAAAATTGATAAACCATTAGCCAGACTCATCAAGAAAAAGAGGGAGAGGACTCAAATCAATAAAATTAGAAATGGAAAAGAAGTTACAACAGACACCACAGAAATATAAAGCATCCTAAGAGACTACTACAAGCAACTCTATGCCAATAAAATGGACAACCTGACCTAACACCCATCCTTCTCGAACTCTTCCAAAAAACTGCAGAGGAAGGAACACTGCCAAACTCATTCTATGAGGCCACCATCACCCTGATACCAAAACCAGACAAAGATACTACAAAAAAGGAAAATATCAGACCAATATCAGACCAACTACACACCAACGTCACTGATGAATATAGATGCAAAAATCCTCAACAAAATACTAGCAAACAGAATCCAACAACACATTAAAAGGATCATACACTATGATCAAGTGGGGTTTATCCCAGG
>NC_041222.1:83658442-83665242 GCF_002837175.3 Physeter macrocephalus
CCTCAACATAATAAAGGCCATATACGACAAACACAGAGCAAACATCATTCTCAATGGTGAAAAACTGAAAGCATTTCCTCTAAGATCAAGAACAAGACAAGGATGTCCACTCTCGACACTATTATTCAACACAGTTTTGGAAGTCCTAGCCACAGTAATCAGAGAAGGAAAAGAAAGAAAAGCAATACAAATTGGAAAAGAAGTAAAACTGTCACTGTTTGCAGATGACATGATACTATACATAGAGAATCCTAAAGATGCCACCAGAAAACTACTAGAGCTAATCAATGAATTTGGTAAAGTTGCAGGATACAAAATTAATACACAGAAATCTCTTGCATTCCTATACACCAATGATGGAAAATCTGAAAAAGGAATTAAGGAAACACTCCCATTTACCACTGCAACAAAAAGGATAAAATTCCTAGGACTAAACCTACCTAGGGAGACAAAAGATCTGTATGCAGAAAACTATAAGACACTGTTGAAAGAAATTAAAGTTGATACCAAAAGATGGAGAGATATATCATGTTCTTGGATTGGAAGAATCAATATTGTGAAAATGACTCTATTACCCAAAGCAATCTACAGATTCAATGCAATCCCTATCAAATTACCAATGGCATTTTTTACAGAACTAGAACAAATCATCTCAAAATTTGTATGGAGACACAAAAGACCCAGAATAGCCAAAGCAGTCTTGAGGGAAAAAAATGGAGCTGGAGGAATCAGAGTCCCTGACTTCAGACTACACTACAAAGCTACAGTAATCAAGACAATATGGTACTTGTACAAATACAGAAATATAGATCAATGGAACAGGATAGAAAGCCCAGAAATAAACCCATGCACCTATGGTCACCTAATCTATGACAAAGGAGGCAAGGATATACAATGGAGAAACGACAGTCTCTTCAATAAGTGGTGCTGGGAAAACCGGACAGCTACATGTAAAAGGATGAAATTAGAACACTCCCTAACACCATACACAAAAATAAACTCAAAATGGATTAGAGACCTAAAGTATGACCAGACACTATGAAACTCTTAGGGGAAAACATAGGAAGAACACTCTTTGACATAAATCACAGCAAGATCTTTTTGATCCACCTCCTAGGGTAATGGAAATAAAAACAAAAGTAAACAAATGGGACCTAATAAACTTAAAAGCTTTTGCAAAGCAAAGGAAACTACAAACCAGACGAAAAGACAACCCTCAGAATGGGAAAAATATTTTCAAACGAATCAATGGACAAAGCATTAGCCTCCAAAATATATTAACAGCTCATGCAGCTCAATATTAAGAAAACAAACAACCCAATCCAAAAACGGGCAGAAAACCTAAATAGACATTTCTCCAAAGAGGACATTCAGATGGCCAAGAAGCCTATGAAAACTGCTCAACATCAGTAATTATTAGAGAAATGCAAATCAAAACTACAATGAGGTATCACCTCACACCAGTTAGAATGGGCCTCATCAGAAAATCTACAAACAACAAATGCTGGAGACGGTGTGGAGAAAAGGGAACCCTCTTGCACTGGTGGTGGGAATGTATATACAGCCACTATGGAGAACAGTATGAAGGTTCCTTAAGAAACTAAAAATAGAATTACCATATGACCCAACAATCACACTACTGTGCATATACCTAGAGAAAACCATTCAAAAAGACACATGCACCCCAATGTTCATTGCAGCACTATTTACAATAGCCAGGTTATGCAAGCAACCTAAATGCCCATCAACAGACGAATGGATAGAGAAGTTGTGGTACATATGTACAATGGAATATTACTCAGCCATAAAAAGGAACGAAATTGGGTCATTTGTAGAGATGTGTATGAATCCAGAGACTGTCATACAGAGTGAAGTAAGTCAGAAAGAGAAAAACAAATATCGTATATTAATGTGTATATGTGGAACCTAGAAAAATAGTACAGATGAACCAGTTTGCAGGGCAAAAATTGAGACCTAGATGTAGACAACAAATGTATGGAGACGAATGGGGGAAAGCAGCAGCAGGTGGGGGTGGGGGTGTGATGAATTGGGAGATTGGTATTGATGTATATACACTAATATGTATAAAATGGATAACTGATAAGAAAATGCTGTATAAAAAAATAAATAAAATAAAATTCAAACAGAAATTTTGTTAGGTTTTTGATCTAGGATAGCTTACCTAGAGAGAATTGATTACAAAAACTGTGGCTAATGTCAAGTGGTTTTATAAGCTATCAAGATAGCAAATTAACACAGATTCTCTTTCTTTGGAAAGACATTCAAAATCACTTATTTTCACTATTGCTCCAGTGTCTTTTAATGAAATGCTAAAGACTCATCAAGTAAGTTTGATTTTTATTCCAACTTAATGGGGAAACAAAGAAAAAAGCCCTACTATTAACTATTACTTTCTTTTTAATTGACTTAAATACCTGTTAGGTAAAATTGACGTATTGATAATATTATTTAATTCAATTTTCCACAGACTTCAATTGTTTCCTTACACCAACTTTTCTTCAAGTACCTTCATAATTTTGCCATATCCAATTACTATTTGTATTGAAATATGATGACTTTTTTAAATGGTTCTCTGTTTTTTACTTCAACATATTTTAAAAAGAAACTAGGGACTTCCCTGGTGGTGCAGTGGTTAAGAATCTGCCTGCCTAAAGAAGACGTGGCACATATATACAATGGAATATTATTTAGCCATAAAAAGAAACAAAATTGAGTTATTTGTATTGAGGTGGATGGACCTAGAGTCTGTCATACAGAGTGAAGTAAGTCATAAAGAGAAAAACAAATACCATATGCTAACACATATATATGAAATCTTAAAAGAAAAGAAAAGGTTCTGAAGAACCTAGGGACAGGACAGGAATAAAGATGCAGATGTAGAGAATGGACTTGAGGACATGGGGAGTGGGAAGGGTAAGCTAGGACAAAGCGACAAAGAGAGTGACATGGACTTATATATACTACCAAATATTAAATAGATAGCTAGTGGGAAGCAGCCGCATAGCACAGGGAGATCAGCTTTGTGCTTTGTGACCACCTAGAGGGGTGGGATAGGGAGGGTGGGAGGGAGACACAAGAGGGAAGGGATATGGGGATATATGTATATGTATGGCTGATTCACTTTGTTATAAAGCATAAACTAACACAGCATTGCAAAGCAATTATCCTCCAATAAAGATGTTAAAAAAAAAAAAAAAAGAATCCACCTGCCTATGCAGGGAACATAGGTTAGATCCCTGGTCTGGGAAGATCCCACATGCTGTGGAGCAACTAAGCCCATGTGCCTCAACTATGGAGCCTGTGCTCTAGAGCTTGTGAGCCACAACTACTGAAGCCTGCAGGCTCTATGGCCTGTGTGCCGCAACTACTGAGCCCGCATGCTGCAACTACTGAAGCCCCCGCACCTACAGCCCATGCTCTGCAACCAGAGAAACCACCACAGGGAGAAGCCCGCACACCACAACAAAGAGTAGTACCCACTCGCTGTAACTAGAGAAAGCCTGTGCACAGCAATGAAGGCCCAACACATCCAAAAAAAAAAAAAAGAAACTATATCCCAACAGTGAAATGAAAAACTAATATCACTTCCACAAATAGAAGTGAGAGAAAGAATATATAAATGAAGCAAACTTACTTTGCTTCATTTATATATTTATATTATTTATTTATTTATAAATATATTTCTATTTATTTATTTATAAATATATTTATATAATATATAAATTATATTATATTTATATATTGCTAGCTAGTACTGTCTGCTGAAGGCTGTGGGTCTCAAGCTTGATGTTAATTAAAATAAGAAGGGGTGATTGACAAGTGTTAGGTGTTAAAAGCGCACACTAACATGAGGGTTTTCCCCTTAATTTAATCAGAAGGATAAATGAGAAATGATTTGATGTTACTGAACTGCCACCTCCCTCTACTCAACTAAAATCACTTTTGGTACCCAATATCTGAGAAACATTGCTTTAAACAAAGTTTCTGTTGGAGATACAGGTACACAGAAAAGAACAATAACAGCCATTTTGGAACCTAAGACTTGTTTGCTCACAGTAGTGCCTTGTATTGGTAGTTAAGTTGCTAAAAAGTAGGATAGATAAAACACATTTTTGGGGGTAAGGGGAATGAAATGCTGTTGTATTGAAGGAAAGCTTTAGAGGACAGACAGCTTTTTCCCCTGAATTTGTGGGGTGGACAGGAGTTCATTAGTCCTTTGAGGTTCTCTATTGCTGTCTGTCTTTAAGATAATATTTTTCTGATCAGAAAGAGAAATTAAGGAAACAATCTCATTCACCATTGCAACAAAAAGAATAAAATACTAGGAATAAATCTGCTTAAGGAGGTAAAAGACCTGTATGCAGAAAACTATGACACTGATGAAAGAAATCAAAGATGACACAACAGCTGGAGAGATATACCATGTTCTTGGATTGGAAGAATCAATATTGTGAAAATGACTATACTACCCAAAGCAATCTACAGATTCAATGCAATCCCTATCAAATTACCAAGGACATTTTTCACAGAACTAGAAAAAAAACTTTTACAATTTGTATGGAAACACAAAACACCACGAATAGCTAAAGCAATCTTGAGAAAGAAAAACGGAGCTGGAGGAACCAGGCTCCCTGGCTTCAGACTATACTACAAAGCTACATTAATCAAGACAGTATGGTACTGGCACAAAAACAGAAATATAGATCAATGGAACAGGATAGAAAGCCCAGGGATAAACCCACGCACCTATGGTCACCTAATCTATGACAAAGGAGGCAAGAATATACAATGGAGAAAAGACAGCCTCTTCAATAAGTGGTGATGGGAAAACTGGAAAGCTACATGTAGAAGAATGAAATTAGAACACTCCCTAACACCATACACAAAAATAAACTAAAAATGGATTAAATACCTAAATGTTATCAAACTCTTAGAGGAAAACATAGGAAGAACACTCTTTGACTTAAATTGCAGCAAGATATTGTTTGACCCATCTGTAAGAGTAATGAAAATAAAAACAAAAATAAACAAATGGGACCTAATGAAACTTAAAAGCTTTTGCACAGCAAAGGAAACCATAAACAAGACGAAAAGACAACCCTCAGAATGGGATAAAGTAATTACAAATGAAGCAACGGACAAAAGATTAATCTCCAAAATATACGAACAGCTCATGCAGCTCAATATCAAAACAAACAACCCAATCCAAAAATGGGCAGAAGACCTAAATAGACATTTCTCCAAAGAAGACACATGGATGGCAAAAAATGCATGAAAAATGCTCAACATCATTAATTATTAGAGAAATACAAATCAAAAATACAATGAGGTATCACCTCACACCAGTCAGCATAGCCATCATCAAAAAATCTACAAACAATAAATGCTGGAGAGGGTGTGGAGAAAAGGGAACCCTCTTGCACTGTTTGTGGGAATATAAATTGATACAACACTATGAAGAACAATATGGAGGTACCTTAAAAAACTAAAAGTAGAACTACCATGTGACTCAGCAACCCCACTGCTAAGCATATACCCAGAGAAAACCATAATTTTTGAATTATGCACATGCACAACAATGTTCATTGCAGCACTATTTACAATAGCCAGGGCATGGAAGCAACCTAAATATCCATCAACAGAGGAATGGATAAAGAAGATGTAGTACATATTTGCAATGGAATATTGCTCAGCCATCAAAGGAACGAAACTGGGTCATTTGTAGAGACGTAGATGGACCCAGAGACTGTCATACAGAGAGAAGTAAGTCAGAAAGAGAAAAACAAATACTAATGCATATATGTGGAATCTAATAAAATGGTATAGATGATCTTATTTGCAAAGCAGAAATAGAGACACAGACATAGAGAACAAAAGTAGGGATAGCAAGGGGGAAGGGTGGGTGGGATGAATTGGGAGATCGGGATTGACATACATACACTATTGATACTATGTATATAACAGATAACTAATGTGAACCTATAGCACAGGGAACTCTACTCTGTGTTCTGTGGTGACCTAAATGGCAAGGAAATCCATAAAAGAGGAGATATATGTGTACATATAGCTGATTCACTTTGCTGTACAGTAGAAACTAACACAACATTGTAAAGCAACTATACTTCAAAAGAAAAGATAATATTTTTCTGACTCCTCTTTCAATGTCTGTAGGTTCTGTAGTTATAGTCCCACCTTCATCCCTGATGTTGGTTGTTTACATCTCTCTCTCTCTCTCTCCGCCAGTTTTGCTAAATTTTTCAAAATTTTGTTAATATTTTTAAAGAGGGAGCTATTGGTTTTATCAAGTTTCTCTAATGTTTTTGTTTTCAATCTCTTTGAATTCTGCTGTATCTTTTTTTTTCTTTTTTAAAATTGAAATAGTTGATTTACAATGTTGTGTTAGTTTCAGGTGTTCAGCAAAGTGATTCACACATTTTCATATTCTTTTTCAGATTCTTTTCCCTTATAGGTTATTACAAAGTATTGAGTTATGTTCTCTCTGTTGTTATCTTTATTGTTTACTTCTTTCTGCTTGTTTTAGAATTATTTTGTTCTTCTTAATCTAGTTTCTCAAGGTTGGAGATCAGATGATGTATTTCAGACATTTCTTCTTTTCAAACATAACCATTCAGTGCTATAAATTTCCACATTAGCACTATTCTACCTTCATCCAACACATTTTTTTAAACATCTTTATTGGAGCATAATTGCTTTACAATGTTGTGTTAGTTTCTGCTGTATAAAAAAGGGAATAAGCTATACATATACATATATCCCAA
>NC_041222.1:83665960-83730436 GCF_002837175.3 Physeter macrocephalus
AACAGTGCAAGAGGGTTCCCTTTTCTCCACACCCTCTCCAGCATTTATTGTTTGTAGATTTTTTGATGATGGCTATGCTGACTGGTGTGAGGTGATACCTCATTGTAGTTTTGACTTGCATTTCTTTAATGATTAGTGATGTTGAGCATCCTTTCATGTGTTTGTTGCCATTCTGTATATCTTCTTTGTAGAATTGTCCATTTAGATCTTCTGACCAATTTTGGATTGGGTTGTTTGTTTTTTTGATATTGAGCTGCATGAGCTGTTTGTATATTTTGGAGATTAATCCTTTGGCAGTTGCATCATTTGCAAATATTTTCTCCCATTCTGAGGGTTGTCTTTTCGTCTTGTTTATGGTTTCCTTTGTTGTGCAAAAGCTTTTAAGTTACCTTAGGTCCCATTTGTTTATTTTTGTTTTTATTTCCATTTCTCTAGGAGGTGGGTCAAAAAGGATCTTGCTGTGATTTATGTCACATATGCCTATGTTTTCCTCTAAGAGTTTTATAGTGCCTGGCCTTACATTTAGCTCTTTAATCCATTTTTAGTTTATTTTTGTGCATGGTGTTAGGGAGTGTTCTAATTTCATTCTTTTACATGTAGCTGTCCGGTTTTCCCAGTACTACTTTTTGAAGAGGCTCTCTTTTCTCCATTGTATATTCTTGCCTCATTTATCAAAGATAAGGTGACCACATGTGTGTGGGTTTATCTCTGGGCTTTCTATCCTGTTCCATTGATCTATATTTCTATTTCTGTCCAAGTACGATACTATCTTGATTACTGTAGCTTTGTAGCATAGTCTGAAATCAGGGTGCCTGATTCCTCCAGCTCCGTTTTCTTTCTCAAGATTGCTTTGGCTATTTGGGGTCTTCTGTGTTTCTGTACAAATTGTGAAAATTCTTATTTGAGTTCTGTGAAAAATGCCATTGGTAGTTTGAAAGGGATTGCATTGAATCTGGAGATTGCTTAGGGAAGTATAGTCATTTTCACAATGTGGATTCTTCCAATCCAAGAACATGGTATACCTCTCCATCTCTTTGTATCATCTTTAATTTCTTTCATCAGTGTCTAATAGTTTTCTACATACAGGTCTTTTGTCTCCTTAGTTAGGTTTATTCCTAGGTATTTTATTCTTTTTGTTACAATGGTAACTGGGAGTGTTTCCTTAATTTCTCTTTCAGATTTTTTATCGTTAGTGTGTAGGAATGCAAGAGATTTCTGTGCCTTAATTTTGTATCCTGCTACTTTCCCAAATTTATTGATTAGCTCTAGTAATTTTCTGGTAGCATCTTTAGGGTTCTCTCTGTATAGTATCATGTCATCTGCAAAAAGTGACAGCTTTAGTTCTTCTTTTCCCATTTGGATTCCTTTTATTTCTTTTTCTTCTCTGATTGCTGTGGCAAAAACTTCCAAAACTATGTTGAATAATAGTGGTGAGAGTGGACAACCTTGTCTTGTTCCTGATCTTACAGGAAATGGTTTCAGTTTTTCACCATTGAGAACAATGTTGTCTCTGGGTTTGTCATATATACCTTTATTATGTTGAGATAAGTTTTCTCTATGTCTACTTTCTGGAGGGTTTTTATCATAAATCAGTGTTGAATTTTGTTGAAAGCTTTTTCGGCATCTATTGAGATGATCATATGGTTTTTATCCTTCAGTTTGTTAATATGGTTTATCACATTGATTGACTTGCGTATATTGAAGAATCCTTGCATTCCTGGGATAAACCCCACTTGATCATGGTGTATGATCCTTTTAATGTGCTGTTGGATTCTGTTTGCTAGTACTTTGTTGAAGATTTTTGCATCTATGTTCATCAGTGATATTGGACAGTAGTTTTCTTTTTCTGTGACATCTTTGTCTGGTTTTGGTATTAGGGTGATGATGGCCTCGTAGAATGAGTTTGGGAGTGTTCCTCCGTCTGCTGTAATTTGGAAGAATTTGTGAAGTATAGGTCTTAACTCTTCTCTCAATGTTTGATAGAATTTGCCTCTGAAGCCACCTGGGTCTAGGCTTCTGTTTGTTGGAACATTTTTAATCATAGTCTCAATTTCAGTGCTTGTGATTTGTCAGTTTATATTTTCTCTTTCTTCCTGGTTCAGTCCCAGAAGGTTGTGCTTTTCTAAGAATTTGCCCATTTCTTCCAGGTTGTCCATTTTATTGACATGTGGTTGCTTGTAGTAATCTCTCATGATCCTTTGTATTTCTGCAGTGTCTGTTGTTAATTCTCCTTTTCCATTTCTAATTCTGTTGCTTTGAGTCTTCTCCCTTTTTTTCTTGATGAGTCTGGCTAATGGTTTAGCAATTTTGTTTATCTTTTCAAAGAACCAGCTTTTAGTTTTATTGATCTTTGCTATTGTTCCTTCATTTCTTTTTCATTTATTTCTGATCTGATCTTTATGATTTCTTTCCTTCTGCTAAATTTGGTTTTTTTTGTTCTTCTTTCTCTAATTGATTTAGGTTAGGCTGTTTATTTGAGACGTTTCTTGTTTCTTGAGGTAGGATTGTATTGCTAAATACTTCCCACTTAGAACTGCATTTGCTGCATCCCATAAGTTTTGGGTCGTCATGTTTTCATTGTTATTTGTTTCTAGGTGTTTTTGATTTCCTCTTTGATTTCTTCAGTGATTTATTTGTTATTTAGTAGGTATTGTTTAGCCTCCATGTATTTGTATTTTTTACAGATTTTTTTCTGTAATTGATATCTAGTCTCATAGCATTGTGGTCAGAAAAGATACCTGATATGATTTCAATTTTCTAAATTTACCAAGGCTTGATTTGTGACCCAAGATATGATCTATCCTGGAGAATGATCCATGAGCACTTGAGAAGAAAGTGTATTCTGTTGTTTTTGGATGGAAGTCCTATACATATCAATTAAGTCCATCTGTTTAATGTGTCATTTAAAGCTTGTGTTTCCTTTTTTATTTTCATTTGGGATGATCTGTCCATTGGTGAACGTGGGGTGTTAAAGTCCCCTACTATGATTGTGTTACTGTCAATTTCCCCTTTTATGGCTGTTAACATAGGCCTTATGTATTGAGATGCTCCTATGTTGGGTGCATAAATATTTGCAATTGTTATATCTTCTTCATGGATTGATCCCTTGATCATTATGTAGTGTCCTTCTTTGTCTCTTGTAATCGTCTTTATTTTATTTTATTTTATTTTATTTTTATTTTTTATTTTTTATTTTTTTCCTGTGGTACACGGGCCTCTCACTGTTGTGGCCTCTCCCGTTTCGGAGCACAGGCTCCGGATGCACAGGCTCAGCGACCGTGGCTCACGGGCCCAGCCGCTGTGCGGCATGTGGCATCTTCCCAGACCAGGGCACAAACCCGTGTCCCCTGCATCGGCAGGCGGATTCTCAACCACGCCACCAGGGAAGCCCTTTTTTATTTTATTTTATTTTTTATTTTTTTTAATCGTCTTTATTTTAAAGTCTATTTTATCTGATGTGAGAATTGCTACTCCAGCTTCTTTTAGATTTCCAGTGGCATGGAATATCTTTTTCCATCCTCTCACTTTCAGTCTGTATGTGTCCCTAGGTCTGAAGTGGGTCTCTTGTAGACAGCATATATATGGGTCTTGTTTTTGTATCCATTCAGCTAGTCTGTGTCTTTTGGTGAGAGCATTTAATCCATTTACATTTAAGGTAGTTCTCGATATGTATGTTCCTATTAAAATTTTCTCAATTGTTTTGCATTTGTTATTGTAGGTCTTTTCCTTCTCTTATATTTCCTGCCTAGAGAAGTTCCTTTAGCATTTGTTGTAAAGCTGGTTTTGTGGTACTGAATTCTCTTAACTTTTGCTTGCCTGTAAAGGTTTTAATTTCTCCATCAAATCTGAATGAGATCATTTTGGGTGGAGTAAACTTGGTTGTCAGTTTTTCCCTTCCATCATTTAAAATATGTTCTGCCACTCCCTTCTGGCTTGCAGAGTTTCAGCTGAAAGATCAGCTGTTAACCTTATGGGATTCCCTTGTATGATATTTGTTGTTTTTCCCTTGTTGCTTTTAATATTTTTTCTTCGTATTTAATTTTTGATAGTTTTATTAATGTGTATCTTTGCTTGTTTCTCCTTGGATTTAACCTTATGGGAGTCTCTGCACTTCCTGGACTTGATTGACTATTTCCTTTCCCATATTAGGGAAGTTTTCAACTATAATGTCTTCAAATATTTTCTCAGTCCCTTTCTTTTTCTCTTCTTCTTCTGGGACCCCTATAATTCGAATGTTGGTTCATTTAATGTTGTCCCAGAGGTCTCTGAAACTGTCCTCAATTCTTTTCATTCTTTTTTCTTTTTTCTGCTCTGCAGTAATTATTTCCACTATTTTATCTTCAAGGTCACTTATCCGTTTTTCTGCCTCAGTTATTCTGCTATTGATTCCTTCTAGAGAATTTGTATGTTCATTTACTATGTTGTTCATCATTGTTTGTTTGTTCTTTAGTTCTTCTAGGTCCTTGTTAAACGTTTCTTGTATTTTCTCTATTCTGTTTGCAAGATTTTGGATCATTTTTACTATCATTACTCTAAATTCTTTTTCAGGTAGACTGCCTATTTCCTCTTCATTTGTTTGGCCTGGTGGGTTTTTACCTTGCTCCTTCATCTGCTGTGTGTTTCTCTGTCTTATTTTGCTTAACTTACTGTGTTTGGGGTCTCCTTTCTGCAGGCTGCAGTTCGTAGTTCCTGTTGTTTTTGGTGTCTGCCCCCAGTGGCTAAGGTTGGTTCAGTGGGTTGTGTAGGCCTCCTGGTGGGGGGGGACTGGTGCCTGTGCTCTGGTGGATGAGGCTGGATCTTGTCTTTCTGGTTGGCAGGACCACGTCTGGTGGTGTGTTTTGTTGTGTCTGTGAACTTAGTATGCTTTTAGGTATCCTCTCTGCTAATGGGTGGTGTTGTGTTCCTGTCTTGCTAGTTGTTTGGTATACGGTGTCCAGCAGTGTAGCTTGCTGGTTATTGAGTGGAGTTGGATCTTAGCATTGAGATGGAGATCTCTGGGAGAGCATTCACCGTTTGATATTATGTGGAGCTGGGAGGTCTCTGGTGGACCAATGTCCTGAACTTGTCTCTCCTACCTTGGAGGCCCAGGTCTGACACCCGGCTGGAGCATGAAGACCCTCTCAGCCACATGGCTCAGAATAAAAGGGAGGAAAAAAAGAAAGAAAAAATAAAATAAAATAGTTATTAAAATAAAAATATTATTAAAAATAAATAAAATAAAAAAGTAATTTAAAAAAGAAAGAAAGAAAGAAAGAAGAGAGCCACCAAATCAACAAACAAATCCACAAGTGATATCAAGTGCTAAAAACTATTTAAAAAAAAAAAAGGGCAGACAGAACCCTAGGACAAATGGTAAAAGCAAAGCTATACAGACAAAACCTCACAAAGAAGCATACACATACATATTCACAAAAAGAGAAAGAGAAAAAAATATATATCTATATATTAAAAAAAGGAAGAGAGCAACCAAATCAATAAACAAAATCTACCAATAATAGCAAACTCTAAATACTAAACTAAGATAAACATAAGACCAGAAACAAATCAGATTCAGAAAGCAAACCCCAAGTCTACAGTTGTTCCCAAAGTCCACTGCCTCAATTTGGGGATGATTCATTATCTATTTTGGTATTCCAGAGATGCTGGGTACATCAAGTTGATTGTGGAGATTTAATCCGTTGCTCCTAAGGCTGCTGGGAGAGATTTCCCTTTCTCTTTTTTGTTCACACAGC
The DNA here is from genome assembly GCF_002837175.3 of Physeter macrocephalus. Lineage (NCBI taxonomy): Eukaryota > Metazoa > Chordata > Mammalia > Artiodactyla > Physeteridae > Physeter > Physeter macrocephalus. The sequence continues at coordinate 83,671,693 of NC_041222.1, forward strand.
TCTTGGGGTGCAGCTTTTGATTTGGCCCCGCCTCTGCGTGTAGGTTGCCTGAGGGCATCTGTTCCCCGCCCAGACAGGACGGGGTAAAGTAGCAGCTGATTAAGGGGCTCTGGCTCACTCAGGCTGGGTGGAGGGAGGGGTACGGAATGCAGGGCGAGCCTGAAGTGGCAGAGGCCGGTGTGAGGTTGCAACAGCCTGAGGCACACTGTGTGTTCTCCAGGGTTGTCCCTGGATCACAGGACCCTGGCAGTGCCGGGCTGCACAGGCTCCCTGGAGGGGAGGGGTTGATAGTGACCTGTGCTTGCACACAGGCTTCTTGGTGGCTACAGCAGCAGCCTTAACCTTTCATGCCCATCTCTCTGGTGTCCGCGCTGATAGCTCCGGCTCGCGTCCATCTCTGGAGCTCGTTTAGGCAGTACTCTGAATCCGCTCTCCTCGTGCACCCCGAAACAATGGTCTCTTGCCTCTTAAGCAGGTCCAGAGTTTCTCCTGGACTCTCTCCTGGCTAGCTGTGGTACACTAGCCCCCTTCAGGCTGTGTTCATGTAGCCATCACAGTCCTCTCCCTGGGATCTGACCTCTGAAACCTGAGCCTCAGCTCCCTGCCCCGGTGGTTGAGCCGGCAAGCCTCTGAGGCTGGTGAGTGGTGGTTAGCACCGATCCTCTGTGTGGGAATCTCTCCGCTTTGCCCTCTGCACCCCTGTTACTGTGCTCTCCTCCGTGGCTCTGAAGCTTCCCCCCCACACACACCCACCTCCGCCAGTGAAGGGGCTTCCTTGTGTGTGGAACCTTCCCCTCCTTCACAGCTCCTTCCCAGAGGTGCAGGTCCTGTCCTATTCTTTTGTCTCTGTTTTTTCTTTTTTCTTTTGCCCTACCCAGGTACGTGGGGAGTTTCTTGCCTTTTGGGAAGTCTGAGGTCTTCTGCCAGCCTTCAGTAGGTGTTCTGTAGGAGTTGTTCCACATGTAGATGTATTTTTTTAAAATAAATTTATTTATTTTATTTATTTATTTTTGGCTGCATTGGGTCTTCATTGCTGTGCAGGGCTTTCTCTTGTTGCAGGTAGCACGGGCTACTCTTCCCTGTGGTGCACGGACTTCTCATTGCAGTGGCCTCCCTGGTTGTGGAGCACAGGTGGGCTTCAGTAGTTGTGGCACACAGGCTCAGTAGTTGTGGCTCATGGACTCTAGAACGCAGGCTCAGCAGTTGTGGTGCATGGGCTTAGTTGCTCCGTGGCATGTGGAATCTTCCTGGACCAGGGCTTGAACCCATGTCCCCTGTATTGGCAGGTGGATTCTTAACCACTGTGTCACTAGGGAAGCCCTGTAGATGTATTTTTGATGTATTTGTGGGGAGGAAGGTGATCTCCACGTCTCACTCCTCCACCATGTGGAAGGTCTCCCCCAACACATTTTGAGATGTATCAATATTTTTATTTTCTTTCAGTTCAAAATATTTCTAATTCCCTTTGAGATATCTTCTTTGACCCATGGATTATTTGAAAGGTGCATAGTTTAATTTTCAAGTGTTTGGAAATTTCCCTATCGTGTTTCTCTTATTGATTTCTAGCTTAATTCCATATGGTCTGAGAAGACACTTTGTGTTATTTCAAACTTAAAAAAAATAATCCTTGCTTTGTGACTGAGGGTAAGATTTATCTTTGTGAATGTTCCATATGCACTTGAAAAGAATGTATATTCTTCAGCTGTTGGGAGGAGTTTTCAATAATGTCAGTTCTATTTGGTTGATGGTGTCATTCATTTACTCTATATCCTTCCTGATTTTCTTTTTTTTTGATGGAAGTATAGTTGATTTACAATATTATATTAGTTCAGGTGTACAACATAGTGATTATAGTGATTATACTCCACTTAACATCATTGCAAAATAATGGTTCTACTTCCCTGTGCTGTACAATATATCCTTGTTGCTTATTTATTTTATACATTGTAGTTTGTATCTCTTAATCCCCTACCCCTCTCTTGCCCCTCCCCACTACCCTCAACCCACTGATAACCACTAGTTTGTTCTCTATATCTGTGAATCTATTTCCTTTTTTGTTATATTCACTGGGTTGTTTTATTATTTAGATTCCATGTACAAGTGATAACATAGATTATTTGTCTTTCTCTGTCTGACTTATTTCACTAAGCATAATACTCTCCAAATCCATCCATGTTGGATGTTTCAAAAGGCAGAATTTCATTCCTTTTTATGACTGAGTAATACTCCATTGTTTATATGTACTCCACACCTTCTTCACCCATTCATCTGTTGATGTACACTTATGTTGTTTCTATATCTTAGCTGCTGCAAATAATGCTGCAATGAACATTGGGGTGCATGTATCTTTTTTTTTTTTTTTTTGCGCGGGGCACGAACCCGCGTCCCCTGCATCGGCAGGTGGACTCCCAACCACTGCGCCACCAGGGAAGCCCCATGTATCTTTTTTGAATTAGTATTTTCATTCTCCCAGATATATACGCAGGAGTGGAACTGCTTGATCATACAGTAATTCTATTTTTAGTTTTTTTGAGAAACCCCCATACTGTTTTCCATAGTGGCTGCACCAATTTACAATCCCACCAACAGAGTACAATGGTTCCCTTTTCTCCACGTCCTCTCCAATGCTTGTTATTTGCAGACTTTTTGTTTTGTTTTGTTTTTTGTGGTATGTGGACCTCTCACTGTTGTGGCCTCTCCCATTGCGGAGCACAGTCTCCGGACGCGCAGGCTTAGCGGCCACGGCTCACGGTCCCAGCCGCTCCACGGCATGTGGGATCTTCCTGGACCGGGGCACGAACCTGGGTTCCCTGCATCGGCAGGCGGACTCTCAACCACTGCGACACCAGGGAAGCCCTCTTGTTTTTTGAGGTAGGCTTATATTGCTATAAACTCTTTGAACTTCTTTTGCTGCATCCCATAGATTTTGGAAAGTCATGTTTCCATTTTCATTTGTCTTGAGGTATTTTTTGATTTCCTCTTTGATTTCTCCATTGACCCATTGGATTTTAAGTATCATTCTGTTTAGTCTCCACGTGTTTGTGTTTCGCCCATTTTAATTCCTGTAATTGATTTCTAGTTTTATACCATTGTGGTTGGAAAAAATGCTTGATATAATATCTATTCTCTTAAATTTGTTGAGACCCGTTTTTCGGCCTAGCGTGTGATCTGTCCTGGAGAATATTCCATGTGCATTTGCAAAGAATGTATTTTCTGCTGTTTTTGGTTGAATGTCTTATAGATATTTATTAATTCCAACTTGCCTAATATGTCATTTAAGACCATTGTTTCCTGATTGGCTTTCTGCCTGTATGATCTGCCCATTGATGTAAGTGGAGTGTTAAAATCCCCTACTGTTATTGTATTATTGTCAATTTCTCCCTTTATGTCTGTTAATATTTGCCTTATATATTTAGGTGCCCCTGTATTGGGGCATATATGTTAATGAGTGTTATAACCTCTTCTTTTATTGATCCCTTTATCATTATATAATGACCTTCTTTGTCTTTTGTTATAGATTTTGTTTTAAAGTCTATTTTGTCTGATATGAATATTGCTACCCCTGCTTTCTGTTGTTTTCATCTGCATGAAGTATCATTTAGCAACTCCTCACTTTCAGTCTGTGTGTGTCTTTAGCTCTGAAGTAAGTCTCTTGTAAGCAGCATATAGGTGAGTCCTGTTTTTTATCCAATCGGCCACCCTACGTCTTTTTTTTTTTTTTTCTGTGGTACGCCATTGTTGTGGCCTCTCCCACTGTGGAGCACAGGCTCCGGATGCACAGGCTCAGTGACCATGGCTCACAGGCCTAGCTGCTCCGCACCAAGTGGGATCCTCCCGGACCGGGGCACAAACCCATGTCCCCTGCATTGGCAGGCGGACTCTCAACCACTGTGCCACCAGGGAAGCCCTCACCCTGTGTCTTTTGATTGGAGCATTTAGTCCATTGACATTTAAAGTGATTATTGATAGGTACGTACTTATTGCCGTTTTGCTCCTGATTTTCTGGTTGTTTTCGTCACTCTTCTCTGTTCATCTTTTAGTTTCTTCCCTTGTGGTTTGATGATTCTCTTTAGTGGTATACTTGTATTCCTTTCTCTCTAGTTTTTGTGTGCATATTTAAGTTTTCTGATTTATGGCTACCATGGGGTTTAAATATGTTGATCTATAACTATATCCATTTGTTTTAAACTGGTAGTGATTTAAGTTCAGATGCATTCTAAAAAATCTACATGTTTTTACTTCCCTCCCCCACATTTTGTGTTTTTGATGTCATTTTACATCTTCATATTTATCCCTTTACTGTTCATTTTAGTTACAGTTGATTGTACAATTTTGTTGTCTTTTAGTCTTCAAACTTGCTTTTTTAAGTGTTCGATTCTCAGCCTTTACTATATGTTTGCCTTTACTAGTGGGATTTTTCCCTTCTTATAGACACTTCGTGTTAAAGCCTTTTCTTTTCCACTTAGGGAAGACTCTTTAACATTTTTTAAGGTAGCTTTAGTATTGATGAACTCTTAGTTTTTGCTTGTCTGGGATGTTCTTTATCTCTCCTTCGATTCTAAATGATAATCTTTCTGGGTAGAGTATCCTAAGTTGCAGATTTTTCTCTTTCAGTGCTTTATATATATCATGCCACTTTCTTCTGGCCTGTAAAGTTTCTGCAGAAAAATCAGCTAATAACATTATGGGGGTTCCCTCACATATGACTCTTTATTTTTCTCTTGCTGCCTTTAGAATTCTCTTTAATTTTTGCCATTTTAATTATTATAAGTCTTGGTGTGGGTCTGTTTGGGTTCATCTTGTTTTGGACCCTGTTTCCTATATCTGTATATCTGTTTCCTTTTTCAGGTTCAAGCTGTTCTCAGCCATAATTTCATTAACTACATTTTAACCTCTTTCTCTCTTCTCTTTCTGAGACCCCTACAGTGCAAATGTTGGTGTGCTTGATGTTGTCTCAGAGGTCCTGTGAACTGTTCTCATTTTTAAATTTTGTTTTTCTTTTTGTTGTTCTGATTAGGTGATTTCCATTATTCTATCTTTCAGATCATTTAAGCATTCTTCTGTATCATCTAGTTTGCTGCTAATTCCTTGTAGTGTGTTTTTCATTCCAATTATTGTATTCTTCTGTTCTGACTGGTTATTTTTTTAAAAATAAATTTATTTATTTATTTATTTATTTATTTTTGGCTGTGTTGGGTCTTTGTTATTATGTGTGGGCTTTCTCTAGCTGTGGCAAGAGGAGGTTACTCTTCGTTGCAGTGCGTGGGCTTCTCATCATGGTGGCTTCTCTTGTTGTGGAACACGGGCTCTTGGCGAGCAGGCTTCAGTACTTGTGGCATGCAGGCTCAGTAGTTGTGGCTCACGGTCTCTATTGCACAGGCTTAGTAGTTGTGGCACATTGGCTTATTTGCTCCATGGCATGTGGGAACTTCCCGGACCAGGGCTCGAACCCTTGCCCCCTGCATTGGCAGGTGGATTCTTAACCACTGCGCCACCAAGGAAGCCCCCGACTGGTTATTTTTTTATATTTTCTTGTTCCTTGTTACAATTCTCACTCTGTTAATCTATTCTTTTCCCTAATTCAGTTTGCATTCTCATTACTAATGCTTTGAACTTCTTATCTGATAAATTATTTATTTGTTTCATTAGTTGTTTTTTAAGGGTTTTCTCTTTTTCTTTCAATTCAAACAAATTCCTGTGTTTTTTTTTTTTCATTTTGTTTGACTTTCTCTTCCCTATGAAATTAGGTGACACAGTTATCTATCCTTGTGTGGGAGTATCCCTATACAGCCTGCACTTGCCCATTGGCTTCTGTGTGAGAGAGCTGGATCTGATGTGAGCATGAGTTACGTCTTTCTCCAGAGTGTCCTGATAGCTATCACCTTGGTGAGGTGAGGCTGGAGATGGAGGGCCTAAAGCCAGAGCCAGGTGTGAGTAGGGGCTTTTCCTCTGCTCAGTGGCCCACATCACCTATTGGGGGTGAGGGTGGGTCCCAAGTTGCTGGAGCAGAAGCCCTGAGGGTTGGGTCCAAGCTGGCTCTGTTCCCTAAGTGTGTGCTCCTCCACCTCCCAGCACTGGCACTGTCATCCAGATAGGAGAAGTGCTGCAGTGGGTGCTTTGTGTGGATCTAGGCATGGGCTGTGTCAGCCTCAGCTCCAGTCAGAGTCTCAGGCCACTTCTGATGCACTGCCTCCATAGGTGTCAGTAATAGCTGTCTGTGCCCCATTCAGATGTTGTTCTGTGTTACAGTTGGCTCCATCCCTCACAACTGAGCACTCCTCTTGGCCACGGCAGCCCTTGCCCTAGGGTGGAGCTGTGCCAAAGAGCAAGTGGGGCTGGAGTGGTGCTCAGCTCTGGCTAGGGCACATGCCAGGGTGGTTGCAGGAAACCATCCAGAGTCCTATGCAGTTTCAATCAGCTTTCTCCACCTTGTTTCAGGAATAAGCAAGTGTGTGTGCACTCCTCTTGAATGGAGTCTAGGTTTCTTACAGCCCTCTTCTTAGTCCCACTGGTTTTCTAACCAGCTAAAGGGACTAGTCTTCCCAGTGTCAGACCCCAGGTCTGGGGTGTCTATGTGGCTCCAACTGCTCACTCCCTAATGGAGGATCCCCAACTGTATAATCCTGTCCTCTTCTTTATCTCCTCCCAGGGGCACAGGTCCTGACCTGATCACTTATTTTCCCTTCCTACCCAATTCTGTGTGGATCTTTCTTACAGCCTTGGTTGTACAACAGTCTTTCTGCCAGTCTCCAGCTAGTTTTCAGTGAGTATTGTGCCACATGTAGATGTATTTTTGATGTGTTCATGGTGGGAGGTGAGTTCCTTTTCCTCCTAATCCTCCATCTTTTTTTTTCTCTTAATCCTCCATCTTGACATCCTTCTTGTCCTGTTGATTTTCTGATACTAGTTCTATCTATTACTAAATAAGAAATACTGAAATTTCCAACTATAATCCCTGATTTGTCTATTTCTCCTTTCAATTTTGTCAAATGTTGCTTCTATATTTTGACACTATTTTTATTGCATATACATTTAGGATTGTTATGTATTGATAAAATGACCCTTTTATCATTAGGTAATGTCCCTCTTTTTCCTGATAACTCTGTTTTCTCTGAAGTCTGTTTTATCTGGTATTAATATAGCTACTCCAGTTTTTGTTTATATGATAAATCTTTTTCCATAATCTTACTTTTGGTCTTCCTAAATCACATATTTTAATATTTATCTTGTTTATTTATTTTATTTTTATGGTTGTATCAGGTCTTAATTGTGGCAAGTGAGATCTTCGTTGAGGCACGTGGGATCTTTCACTGGGGTATGCAGGCTCTTCGTTGTGGTGTGCGGGCTTCTCTCTAGTTGTGGCGTGTGTGTTTTCTCTTCTTTAATTATGGTGTGCGGGCTCCAGAGCACGTGGGCTCTGTAGTTTGCGGCATGTGGGCTCTCTATTTGAGGCGCATGAGCTCAGTAGTTGTGGCACACGGGCTTAGTTGCCCTGCAACATGTGGGATCTTAGTTCCCTTCCCAGGGATTGAACCCGCATCCCCTGCATGGGAAGGCAGATTCTTTACCACTGGACCACCAGGGAAGTCCCCCCTAAATCACATATTTTTGAAAGGAGTTTCTTGTAGACAGTATATAATTGGGTCATTTTAAAAAACCATTCTGACAATGTGTCCCTTAATTGGTGTGTTTATACCATTTACATTTTATGTAATTATTGATATGTTTGTATTTAAGTTTAGTTTTATATTATTATATATACATTATATATTATTTGCTTTCTACTTATTATACGTGCCTTAATTTCATCTTTCCTACTTTCTTTTGGGTAATTTGAGCACTCTTTAGTGTTACATTTTAACACTAATTATAATATGCACACTTAACTTCTCAGTCTATTTAGATTCAGAATTTTACCACTTCAAGAGGAGAATAGAAACTTTACCACCATATCAACCCCTTTTACCCTCCACTCTTTATATTATAGTTGTCCTATATTTTACATCTACATACTTTGAAAAATCCCATCAGACAATGTTTTTTTTTCAATTGTTAAACATGTTTTAAAGAATTCAATAGGAGAAGAATAGTTTATTATTTTCACCCATTTCTGTTGCTCTTCCTTTAGCCCTGATGTTCTCAGGTTCTTTCTGATATCGTATCCCTTCTGTCTGAAAACCTTTCTTTAGTAATCCTTTTAGAGCAGGTGTACTAGATATAAATTATCTTAGTTTTCCTTCATGGGAGAATGTCTTTATTTCATCTCCATTCCTGAAGGATATTTTCTACTAGTAGTTATAGAGTTCTTGGGTAAAAGTTCTTTTCTTTCAGCGCTTTAAATATATTAACAAGTTCCACCGGTGTCCATGAGTTCTGATGAGAAATCCTATCATTTGCATCTTTGTTCCTTTGTAGGTAACATATTGTTTTTCTCTCACTGCTTTCAAGATTTTTTCTTTGTCTTTAATGTTTAGCAGATTGATTATGAGTCTAGGCATGGATTTCTTTGGGCTTATCCTTTGAGGTTTGTCAAATGTTTCAGGGGTCCTTGAGATCAACTCCACTCCTAGAATCTCTCTAGCTGAGCTTCACTGGAAGGACTCAAGCACTCAGTATCAGCTTGTGCTTACCACTAAGACTTGTCACAGAAGTGCAGTGAGGACAGACTGCCACTGAGCTGCTCCCCTCACTGCCACATCCTCAACCCAGCTCTATGTATCCTGCCTTTATTTAAGATTTGGATATTTTGCTCATCATGGATTTTTCTGCATTACTTTTGAGGAGAAACTCCTCTTTGTCTCTTCTTATATTCACAGAAAACTTCTCAGCAACCCAAAGGAAACTTTGCTGGCCAAGGCTGGACACATGCCCAGGCCTAAGCTACCATTTCAGGAAGGCTAGACAATCAAACACAACTGAGGCTGGAGGAGATTCATAGGTGGATCAGGGGATAAATTCCAGATAAATTCCTTTCTGAGAAGAGCAGGCACCTGAGATGGAGGCTTCTGTTCCAGCAGCCTTCAGATACCAGGTAGGATGTCCAGCATATTTTTAAAGAAATTGAATTTCAAGCAAGCCAAACATTACTAATAAAAATAGGATTATCTTTAATCTACAGCACTTAACATTCTTGTATTTTTCCCCAGTTTTCCTGTGTTGCTAAATATATGAAAAATACTTCATGTCCTAAGTATGAGGTGTACTGTATACGTTATACATATGCTATGTGTGTAGACTATGTGTACATATAAGTGTACTTCAATACTCATGTCAGTGAGACATTAAATAAGGAAGCTCTCTTAAAAACATATAGAAAAGAAATAATGGGCCATAGGAAAACAATTAAAAGAGGTATGTGTGAACCATATATTTTGGTAAAAAATAGTCCAGATTTAGAGTTGGCACTGTTGAAATGCAGTTTTTTGTCAATAAATTTTTATTTAAGGAATTCACATGTTATGATTTCTTCCACTGTAAATCACTGTAGTTCCTCCAATGGTTGAATCCTAATCTTCAAGATAGCCCTTTTTAATTTTATTTTTTATTTTTTAAATTATTATTATTATTTTTTTTTGTGGTACGCAGTCCTCTCACTGTTGTGGCCTCTCCCGTTGCAGAGCGCAGGCTCCAGACGCGCAGGCTCAGTGGCCATGGCTCACGGGCCTAGCCGCTCCGCGGCATGTGGGATCTTCCCGGACCGGGGCACCAACCCGTGTCCCCTGCATTGGCAGGCGGACTCTCAACCACTGCGCCACCAGGGAAGCCCCAAGATGGCCCTTTTAAAAAGAATTTTTGCTCAGCCCATAGTTGTCATGTCAGTCAATGCTTCTTTGATCTCCACTTGAATATGGACATACTGCAAAAATTCCCCACCTGTAATCTTTGAATTCAATTTCTTCAAGTAATTTTCTTTAGGGCCATGCTTAGGGTCAGAGTAGATGGATCTGCCTCATTCTGAATTTTAGACACCCTCTTACCATGCATAAATTCAAATTATATTCACTCCTAAGCTATCACACCATAGTACAGATAGTTGGAGTATAACAATACCTAAGAATAAAAAAGTTTGACTGTTAAGTCTTTAATAGTTTAATAGCTCTGTCTTGTAGTTCTTCCCCACAAATCTAACACATGGTTCTATGAGTAAAGGAACCACATAGTGACTCTATGAAGTGTCCAACTGAGGCAGGAGATAGATGGGCCTCAGTGTGAGCAGCTGGAGTTTGTCCCCTATGGGCAGATACTCCAAAATAGTGGGAGTGAGAGAGGAGCTGAGCCCTGCCCAGATAAAAGAGAGAGACCACATATTTCTCATTCTCAAGGTCAAGGAGACCTTCCCAACTGCACATGCACAGAAAGGCTCCTTGGAGGTCAAAAAGGGAGTGATGTCAACCTACCCATAAGCCTCTTTGCTAGAATCCAGTCTTGGCTAAGAGGTGCACATGCACACATGGGAGGACCCTGAGATAAACCAAATACGGACTCAGAACCAGGCAAAACAAGATGTTTGGCCAAAGGAAACCTGGAAGAAATAAATACCCCATGTAAGTGATTCAAACTACACAAGGGCGGGACTCTCTCTCTGAGTCTGCCCGTATGTCTATCCACACGTACTCTTTTTCCTCCTAACAAACACTGTACTTGTTTCACTACTTTCTGTTTCTTTGTGGAAATTCATTTTTCTGCAAAGCCGTATGGGCCAGGGCCTTGTCACTGGCCACTGTCTAGTGGCTAGAATTCAGCACTCTCACCGCCTTGGCCTGACTTCAATCTCTGGCCAGGAACCAGAAATCCTGCTTCAAGCCGCTGCAGGCTGAGGCCACCCGAGATCACAATGATGTAGGTCTACAGAAAAAGCTCCATCAGGATATCACAGAGATTCTTAACTCATGAATATCTGAGTTGATAAACTGAGGTTTAAAACAAAGTTTTCAACTAAAAAAAAAAATCAACACTTAAAATTTTTTGGTTTAATTTACAATAAACCTAAATATTTTATTTCTTAAATTTATTTTAGGTTTTGCTTTTACTTTTCAAATGGGTCACATAAACATGCTGCTTAGTGTCTTCTAATCACAAACAGATACAGAAAAAGCCTGTAGACCTTTGTTTCCCATTGTTGACTAAAAAAGTATTCACAACCTAAAAGTTGAGAGTTATGTTTTACTCGGTGGAAAGTTTTAAGACTTCAAGCCCGGGAGGCAGCATCTCATGTAACCCTGAGAGAACTGCTCCAAGGAGGCGAGGAGGGAGCCAGGATATACAGGAATTTTGCAACACAGGGCAGGTAGTCTGACCGTCAAAAGATTATTATTAATGAAAGAAAACCAGATATCTCAAGTTAAGGAATTTAGCGCTTTTCTATGTATGGGAAGATGCAAGAGTCTGGGCTCACTGAAACAGTTCCTTTGATGTGCACCTCAGCTATCTGGGGCCAGTATCCTATGTTTTCATATCCTGAGTTTCCTCAGGGCTCACCACAGGGAGTGGCTGCAGTCTGATGGCTGCTAGATGGCAGGTGTTCTTTTCCTTCCTGAGTTCCCTCAGGGCTCACCGCTCACCGTTGGCAGTGGCTGCAATCGCTGAGGACTGTGACATTCTTTGTTTACTGATACAGCAGGCAATATTCCATTTCTCACCATCATCAATAGATGCAAGTTGCTGTTTCCTTACATCTTTGCCAACATGGAGTATTGGTCTCTTTAAGTTTTGCCAATCTGATGTGAAAATAGTATTTTGTTGTTTTGATTTGCAATTCCCAGGCCATAAGAGGAATGCATCCTGAAACACTGAAAGGTTTAATCTGAGAGAATCAGGTCACAATTGTGTGTAGAAATAGCTGACTGTCATAAATCTCTTCAGAAGGTACTATATTGGATTCATCCAATATATTGACCTCCATTAGCATAGATCAGTTTGACTTAAATAGAATTAGACAGCAGGTCCGGTCTAATTACTTACCAACTGCATTTATCAACCAACGGTTAATAAGCACCTTTTACCTGCTGACCTTCCAAGCTGAGCCAACCACAGCCCAGAGCCATTCCCTCGAGTATGTCTGGAATGTCAGAGATGACTGAAAATGACTGTCTGCAGACCTGAGGACTTGATGACTCCAGGTTGGTATGAGTTATTTCTTAGATTCAGAAACTATCTTGGCATGTTTTCCCCCCTCTCTCCCCATACTCACAGGGTATAAACACGTGTCAGTCTTAAATGCTCTCCTAAACTGTACCATGTGGCACTCATTCCCTCAGCTGCTCCTGGGTAAAAGGGACTAGTCACAAAATTTTGGGAGCAGCTACTTGGTGATTCTCCTTCTTGGAGACATTTGCATAGTAAAGGCCTGACAAGCCTTGCAAAACCCAGTTCTCCGAAGCTTTTGCATATGTTGTGGGGTATGGGGCTTATTTATACTTGGCAGAAGGAATCACTTTGAAAGACACTATTTTGATGTATTAATATTAGAAGTGTTTCAGGTTTCTAATGCTGAGGACCTGACCAGGGAGAAAGGTTAGGTATTAAATGCTGCCAGGATCTCAGGCTTATTACTAAGGCTGACCTTGTCACTCAGCTGTAATTAACACTTCAGTTCTGGGCTGATGTCTAGCTAACGTCCTCTGCTCACAGGGCCCATCTCAGGAACTCATCTTGTGGTTAATACTATAACCCTAGAAGTCACAAACAGTATTTCTTAGCTGCGTGACCTAGGGAAGTTATTTAAGCTCTTTAATCCTCAGTTTCTCCAAGTCAAATGGGTTGATAATGGAACCCATATCAAAGAGCAGGGTTGTGGGGTTCCAATGAGACAGTGCAGGTGAAGAGCTCAGTAACCCTTAACCATGACCACTCCCATCCTTTGACCATACAACTTCGCTGCAAGAGTTGGAACATCCCCACTTTGAAGAGAGGATGTTTGCTTTCTCCCTTCCAGGAGGCATCACAGCTGAGTGATTGAGGCACAGAGGGGAGGCCAGCTGCTTTGGTACTCTGCTTCCTGGCTGTGTGACCTGGGTGTTCTGCTTCACCTTTCTGAGCCTCTACAACCCTGAGAACAGGTGCCTCCCTGGCTTTGGGGAAGGCGCCCAAGTTTCGGTTTTAAAGCACCAAGTACAGGGCAGGTGCAGCTTGAGTGCTATCTAGGTGTGAGCCAGCTTTACCATTTGCTCTTACCTGTTGGGAAAAGCACTAAGCAGAGAGTATTTTGACTCACTGGAGAAGGAGGTGGCCACAGTCTGGCCTGACATCTTTTTGGTATTTGGAAGTGACTGTGTGCTCCCTAGTCTCCTCAGCTGGGCTTCATGTGTCCTGCATTTCAGAGGGGCTGGACACAGAGGCAGGTGGGCACTCGCAGTAGCCTGGAGTCTGGGGGTGGGGAGCAGGAGACCCTGTGTTGAGAACACTGACCAGGACATGGGCCTGGGTCCTGGGAAGTGGCTGGCTGTACCTGTGCTGGCTCAGGGCCTTGAGCAGGGTTTGTCCCCAAGCATGAACACTGGGTCAGCAGTGTGGAGCAATGCTGGTGCCTGAAGACCCCGTTTAGGCTCTGGTAAGGTATAAATGATCATCTTCACATTACAGATGAGGAAAATGAGACCCTTGACCAAGGCTCTGTGTTTGGAAAGTACAGGCAGTGCTGGGTTCTCTGGGCAGGTGCAGCCCCACAAGTGAGGTAGCAAACCTAAGGCAGGTGTCCAGGACCCAGCTGGTGGACTTGGAAGTGTATGTGCATTTCTCAGCAGGACACCCACATCAGAACCATTGTCATGTCTGCCTTCACTTACAAAACACAAGGTTAAAGGTGAATGTATTAAGATCACAAATGGTGACAGCAGAGCATTGTCAACTTAAAAAAGTGCACAATGTGTAAAATGAGGGCTATATCCCAGGAGACAGCATTTCAGATAGTTCTGAGAAACTGCTCCAAAGAGGTAGTGGGGAAGGTCAGTATGCATGATTTTGGTGAAGGGAGAGTATATGCAATCCAGCATATATTTTTTGTAGAAGGTTTCTGCGAGTCTCATGAAGGTTACTGCTAGTCACGAGGAGCAGATATCACCATGAAGGATTTTAGTGCTTTTCTAGATATGAGGAGATACAAGAATTGGGCTCATAAAATCCGCTCCTGAAAATATCTACCTATCTGAAGACCTGTTCTGCCAGTTTTTCCCAGAGCACAGAGTGCCTCATTTCTGCTCTCCACCCTGAACTCCTTTCAGAGGGTGTTGAAAATCAGCAGCTGCAGCAGCACATGATTTAATCCTTGTAGATGTAGATGGCAAGTGCCAATGGCAAGTGCCAATTTGTAGTTGACAGCATTCAGTCAGGTTCAGGGACCTCCTGAGTAGCACAGAGGCCTGATGACTATGCAGGTTGCAGCCACCCTGACTAAGCAATGAGGAGAGGGGATGGGGTCCCGACCCCCAGTACTCGCTAACAGAGCAGGTAATAATACAACCGAATGGTTGTGAAACAATGGGAATCCTGGTGCATCGGGGGGTGATGGGTGCCATGCCAGCCCAGCGAGGCAGCAAGGCTTCCCAGAGAGAGGCTCCTGAGTCTTGACTGATGAGTGATAATCAGCCAGAGGAAGGGTGGAACAACCACTCTGGGGTGGGAACAGAATGTGCAAAGACAGAAGACAGGTGAATGCAGTCTTAAACTGGCTGACAGGTGGGGGTCATTTTGAGGACAACCTTGACCAGTACTGTCTGCCTTGATAGCTGTGTGAGGGATTGCAGTTCTCTCTTAGGCCTATGCAGGGATCAATTAGCCATTTCTGCCTTGGACTCTGCAGTTTTCTATGCAGCTTGTGCCATGATCAGCTAGCAATGTCTGTCATGAGAACAGGAGCAAGCAGTGGTGACAAGAGCTCTTTCTAAGTGTGATTCTAAGGAGCAGCTGCTCAGGGAACAGTGGGATGTGAGGCAGGAGATGGGTAGGTTATGGATCATGATGGGCTGGCAGAACCCATTGTTTCCACAACCAGCCGGTTGTATTATTATCTGCTCTGTTAGACAAGTACTGGGGGCCAGGACCCCATCCCCTCTCATTGCTTAGTCAGGGTGGATGCAATCTGTGTAGTCATCAGGCCTCTGTGCTTACTCAGGAGGTCCCTGCACCTGACTGAATGCTCTGCTGTCACCATCTGTGATTTTAATACAATCACCTTTGACCTTGTGTTTTGTAAGTGGCGGCAGACGTGACAATGGAGCACGCGTGGTGTCTCTAGTGGTCCTACCACCGACTGTTCTCCTGCTTCCTTGGTACAGGTTCTTCCTGGTGCCCAGGCCTTGCCCAGCCTCCCCTGTCACCTTCTGCCTGGCATAGCGACAGGTCCTGTTGGCCGGGAAGGCTGGGTATGGGCGTGGGTGGATTGGGGTCAGGTGTACATACCCTGGGGCACGGGGGCAGGAGGATGGGCGGTGCTGCAGCAGTTCAGGCTCTGAGAGTGACTGAGGTTTAAAAACACCTTGGGTGATGACCATGGGGAATGGAGAGGCCCTGATTTCCTCGGAGGCCCCCCAAGCAGGCAGGAGGGCGGCCCGGGTACCCATGAAGGTCGGTACCCCTGCAAATACCTTGAGCCCAGGAGCGTTCACTCAGCTGGCTCTGAGCTCAGGACCCTCTCTTCCTCTTTCCAACCTTCCTTGGTCCAGCTTGCAGCGCCATCCCTCAGGAATGAGCTACAAAATACAGATTGTGTGAATTTGTATAACTTTGGTGAGTTAAATGCTCTTATATTTGCATTTAAAACTGGCATTCCATACTATAAAGATTAACAGTAAAAGTCATGCTAATAATTTAAATTTTGAGTTTTTCTTTATTAAAAATGAAATTATATAGCAAATATAAGACATCATGATAAGTTAAGAGAGAGACCGTGGAAGAAAAGAAGCTTTGTACAGTCCTCTTCTCCTTTTTTTTTTTTTTTTTTTTTTGCGGTACGCGGGCCTCTCACTGTTGTGGCCTCTCGCGTTGCGGGGCACAGGCTCCGGACGTGCAGGCTCAGCGGCCATGGCTCACGGGCCTAGCTGCTCCACGGCATGCGGGATCTTCCTGGACTGGGGCACGAACCCGTGTACCCTTCATCGGTAGGCGGACTCTCAACCACTGAGCCACCAGGTAAGCCCTCTCCTGCTTTTTAAACAGTAGGCCCACATTTTCATTTTGCACTGGGCCCTACAAATCATATAGTGCATCCTATTATTGCGCATGGTACCTAGCAAAGAGGAGGCTCCAGGGAATATTTGCTGAATTAAGTTGAACTTGGAATTAAAGTCTCATCTAGTCACACTTGAGCCAGCCCTGCCCTCGGCCCAGGGAACTGGATGCCTCCCTGACCTGGGCTGGATGCGACTGTCCTGGCCCAGGGATCTACAAGCACTCATAAGGGGCAGGTTTAAGTGGGCTGCCTCTGGGAACTCAGTGAGGTACCATTTGCAAGGATGCAGGAAGGTAGCTTTTTCCTGGGACTGACCTGGCAGAAGTGAGAGAGTCCAGGTGTGTGGTGTCACCTCCAAAGCCACCTTGGCAAAGCCAGAAAGCCAGGACTGCAGGCCTAGATCCGGTGTGCCAGCATGGAGTCAGTGCCCTGCAGCTCTGTCAAGAGGGACCAAGCCCAAGAGAACTGCCTTTATTAGCCAGGGAGAACCTTAAGATAAAAAACAAACAACCAATCAGTTTCTATAACAGTTAGAAGTCTTCAGGGGAAAAAGAAAATCTGTAGGAACATAAAACTGCCCCAAATGGAAAACTTTAGGCTTAAGTGAGAATCACTTGTTCCTGTAAAATATTTTCCACTATATTTTGTGCCGCCCGTCTCTCACTGCATCATATTTACTTCATGTTTTCTTTTGAGAACAAGTCATTCCAAGGCTGCAGTCCCCATGCTCCACTCCCAGACCACACCCCTCCATCCCCAGAAACAACATCATCATGAGTTTGCTTTCCTGCAGCCCATGCTTTCTTAGTTTTTCAATGTAAGTGCAAGTGTTCATTTCTAAATTCGCACGAATGACTTCATACAGCATATAAAGCCTGGAGCTCGCTTTGTTCATCCAACTGTGTGTTTATTAATTCATCCATGTTGATATGTGTAGATTTAGTTCATTCCTTTTTATTTTTGTACTGCATTCCATTGTATTAATATACCACAATGCATTTAATTTCCTCTCCAAGTTATGGACATCTGATTTTTGACAATTAAAAGCAAGGCTTCAGTAGATATCCCTGCACCAGTGGCCCTGTTAGCAAGTGCCAGCTCTTCCTGCTATTTTACTTCTATTTACAAGAGATAATAATACCACAAACAGTTAAAAAATTAAAATTAGCCAGAGGTTATTAAAAATATCTTTATGCCAGTAAATTTGCAAACCTAGATGAAATAAATATCTAGAAAAATATGATAGCTAAGCTGACTCAATATGAAATATTCCTGAATAATCTTTTTTTTTTTTTTTTTTTTTTTTGCGTTACACAGGCCTCTCACCGCTGCGGCCTCTCCCGTTGCGGAGCACAGGCTCCGGACGCGCAGGCCCAGCGGCCATGGCTCACGGGCCCAGCCGCTCCGTGGCACGCGGGATCCTCCCGGACCGGGGCACAAACCCGCGTCCCCCTCATCGGCAGGCAGACTCCCAACCACTGCGCCACCAGGGAAGCCCCTGAATAATCTTATAGCCACTAAGAAATAAAATCAGTAATTAAAAATCTTCCCACACAGAAAAAAATCCCAGTATGATTTTACCAGAAAGTGCTACCAGACTGCGAAGGAACCCATAATTCTAATATTTCACAAACTTTCCAACATATATACATATACAAAAGGAAGAAACACTCGCCATTCATTTCATGATGCTAATGTAAGCTTAATGCTAAACTCTGACAAATCCCACATAATTTGCCTTATGTGGGAAAAGCAAATTACAGGCCAATATTCTCATGAGCAAAGTTGCAACACTTCTGAACAAGCATTAATAAGCCAAATCCAGCCATGCTTAAGAAAGATAACACCTCATGATCAAGTTGAGTTCATCTCCCCAGGTTTACAGAGCCATATCTGTGTGATAAGCACTTTTCATTCCACACAGGTATATGCCAAGGCGTTCTGGTCTGTTCTGTTTGTCATTTGTCTCTGTCTGTGATAATACGTCATTACTATGTATAACACATCTTGGAATTTTATAGCACATGTTCCCTACTGTATTCGTTTCCCGTGGCTGCTGCAACAAATTTCCACAAACTTGGTGAGATAAACAGAAATTTATACTCTCACAGTCTGGAGGCCAGAAGCCCGAAATCAAGGCGTCGGCAGAGCTGTGCTCCCTCCGGAAACTCTAGGGGAGCTTCCTTCCTGCCTCTTCCCACCTTTTGGTGGCTCCAGGTGTCGCATAGTTTGTGGCCGCATCACTCCCAACTCTGCCTCCGTACTCACACAGCCTTCTCTCTATGTGTCTCTCTACACTTTCTCTTGAAAGGGAAACTGGTCATTGGATTTAGGGCCCATCCTAATCCAGGATGATCCCTTCTTGAGATCCTTCCCTAGTTATATCTGCAAAGACCTTATTTCCAAGTAAGGTCACACTCACAGGGATATGTCTTTGGACATATATTTCTGAGGGACATGATTCAACCCACTACACCCACTTGGTCACTTTTTCACCACTTGGTCTTCTTTTTCAAATTTGTCTTAGTTTGGGGGCTTTTAGTGTTTTAGATAAAATTTTCAATAAATTCTCTAGTTCCAAGAAAAGTCCTGTATTAGTTTTCTATTGCTGCTGTAATAAATTTCTACACACTTAGTGGCTTAAAACAAGACAAACTTAAATCTCATACAGTTCTTTAGGTCAGAGGTCGGGTTTAGGTCTCATGGGGCTAAAATCAAGGTGTCAGCAGGGCTGCGCTCCCTCCAAAGACTCCAGGGGAGAATCTGTTTCTTTGTTCATTTGGGTTGTTGGCAGAATTCAGTTCCTTGAGGTGGTGGGACTGAGATTTCCATTTCTTTGCTGGCTGTCAGCTGAGGATCCCTGCTAGCTCCTAGAGGATGCTGCTTTCCTTGGCTGGTAACCCCTTCCCATAGTAAGAGGCAGCAATGGTGTGTGGAGTCTCTCAAGTCTTTGCATCTCCCCTGCCTCCTCATCAGTTGTCACGTCTCTCTGACCCTTTCATTTAAATCTCTCATTGTAGATCATCATAGTACCCAGCTAAACTCCAAAGCTAAATTTGATGTGAAAAGAGAAAAGTCCCCCAGAATTGCAGGAAATTAAGCCTGAGTTTGTACCTGTCAGGTGGGAGCAGCCCTGGCTTGTCAGCACCATCCTGTGAAAGACCCTCAGCAAAGTCATTAGGTCCCAAAGAGAAATCCTAAATGCAAAGCCATTTCTGCACCCGTGTCCTGCCTTAGTGCTGATGCGGGCATCAGGTAAGCCACCTTTCATTGCTGAAGCCACCTTTGAAGTGTGGAAATAGAAGCAGCAAAGCTGTTTCCTGCTGTAGAAAGTGGTGTTTTTCACAACTGAGAGAGAACAGAGTCTCGAAGGACTTGGTGGCCTCAGAAACCACAGAAGCCGCCTCTGCTCTTGTCCCTACCATCCTCACTCCTCCTTTCTGTCCCTCTGTCTCCCTCACAGTCAGCGTTTTGTGGCCAGCATCATTAGACATCTGTATCTGCTGATGAATATCCAAGCAGTGGGAAGGGAGTGGAGAGAGCTGGATCTTTCCCTGCAGTATGAAGATGTCCCTGGAGGAGAGGACAGAGGATCACAACTGGAGGGAGGAGGAGTTAATGATACCCTTAGGCTCTGGGTGTGAGCGTCCTGCTCTGCAGCCACCCATCCCCTCACAGAGATCCATTCCTGTGAGATGGTAATCTGAGCTTGCAGAGGCCACGCCTTGTGTTCATTCATTCATTCATTCTTTTGTTTCACATACTCTATGGATCCCTCCTCTGTGGCAGGCACCATCTAGTTCTTGGGATGAATTTATAAGACATCTCTGTGGTCAGGGTGTACTTGCTATGCTGGAAGCAGGGTGATGGCCTCCTTCTCACAGCAGCTTTGCTAGAGCAAGATTACCACATGACACCCACTCTGTAGATGCAAAGCTGGAGGCTCAGAGCACAGGGACGTGTCTGAGGCCATGCAGTGATCAGCGGCAGGACCCCGAGTGGAACACAGGTCATGTACTGCCACTTCCTCGCGTGGCCCTCCAGCTCTCAAGGGCCTGTACTCTAAAGCTGAACTACCTTGTCTCTGGCAGGCAGGCCCCATGAAGTTTTTTAAAGCCCAGAGGCTGTTAGCACCTTCTCATTCAATAAACACACTGTCTGCCACATACCACGTTCTAGGGAAGCAATGTGATGGAGTGGAAAGAGCTAGAGTTGGACTCTTATCCAGGCTTTATCACATGATAGCAACTGGGTTCTTCTCTCTAAGATGACACACGTCCTCCTGGGATGGGCAGGGTGATTTTGTGCCAGTGGCTTATTGAGGAAGGCTCTCTGGAGGAAGTAGTACAGGGTGGCATAAGAGAGGGAGTTGTGCCAGGTTAGGGTCTCTGCCAGGGCCAAGCCTCAGCCCGACCCACAGGGTATGGTAGAATGAATGACACGACACAGATACCCCATCAGTCATTGGCCAAGGTCTGATGAGGGGTGAAGTGTAATGGGCAGTGCAAGCTGAGAGCAGCCAGCACTCTCAATAGTGGGAGGCTGCAGGTGAAGGCCACTGGCGGGTGAAGGGAATCTGGGTATGGCCCCAAGTTAAAGGATCTCAGCTCCAAGTTCTAAGGACCTCCTGATTTGTATTTTTCTAGCCAGAGAAGTGGCCACCGTTCAATGGTGTATAACAAATCTAGTGATGTGTAACAAATTATCCCAAAATTTAGTAGTTAAAACAACAGTAAACATTTATCATCCCCCCCAGTTTTTATGGGTCAAAAATTCAGAAGCAGCTTGGCAGGGTGGTTCTGGCTCAGTGTCTCTCATGAGGTGCAGATGTTGGTCAGGGCTGCAGTCTCACTTGAAGGCCTGACTGGGCCTGGGGATCCACTTCCAAGGTGATTCACTCCCTCATGGCCAGCTGTTGGCTGGGGGCTTCAGCTCCTTCCCACTCAGGGCTCTCTTCAGTGCTGCTTGGGAGTCCTTATGACATGGCATCTGGCTCCCCCAGAATGAATAATCCAGGAGAGAAAGGCAGAAGGTTTTCCTATGACCTAACTTTAGAAGACACATCACCTCACTTCCACCACATTCCTTTGGTTAAAAGTGAATCACTAAGCCCAGCCCACACTCAAGGGTAGGGGAGCTAGGCTCCACCTTTTGGAGAGGAGAGAGTCAAAGAACTGTGGATATATATTAAGCCACAACAAGTGGCATTTCTGAGCCAGTTTCCTAACCAGAGGCCCTGACTCTGCCGAAGCTCCAGGACTGTAATTCTATTGGGTAAGAACTTGGCGAAGGGTTTTTTGAAAATCCATCAACTGTTTTTCCTCTTGCAACTTTTCCAACTTGGTAATAAGGTTGGATGTGTTTCAGCTACTGAGCAGTTCCTAAGACCATTTCTTTTGGGGTTTCAAATACGTAGGGTGGCCTAAATCAGTGACATAATGGGAAGGTTTAATTGTGAAGATTTAATTGTGAAGATTTAAACAGTGAATAATTGTTTCACCTGAGCAAAATGACTCGGGGGTCAGCGGGGACGGGGGGGCGGGCAGTGCACATGGTCACTTTGCCCATCTCTGGTTCACCCTTGTGTGTTCATTCACTGTCTTTGAGTCACAAGGCTCTGCTGTCTTTTAACTCATTTCATTAGAGTTGGACTGAGATGCCTTAACTATAAATGTTGAAGGGAGCTTTGATTCTAAAGGGTCTTGTCAAAACCATGTGTTAGATGTAATTTTAGGAGTAAAACTAGTTCATTGGGAGCTGCCTGCAGGGCCTCAACACCTCTGGCTTGGCGTTAGCACAGGCTGAGGACTCTGCTCTTGACACTGTGGTGTGGGGTGCATGTGACAGGATCAGCCCCAGTCACCTATTGAACTTCCCAGGCCCAGCAGTGGGCTGCTCAGTGTGTATCTGGTGAACATATGTGCCCCCTGGGATGGAAGCCTCTCCTCTTGGTAAAAGGACAGTCTGTGAATGAATCTAAGGGGATGAAGGGAAGTATTCATTGAGCACTTATGGTATACCAGGTGATTTAAGAGGCATTGCCCATCAACTCTTCCATAGTGATAGGGACAGGGTCCAGGAGGCATGTGGTCTCCACTTAAGGGGGAGGACTTAGAGGGAGGGGCTGCGTGGGGGGTATGGACAGGTGGGACAGTGAATGAAGGGGTGGTATGGGGTGCTCACTGCAGCAGGCACTGGGCCTTCCCGGTGCCAATTCATATGAGTCTCTCATCTGCCCAGGCCACAAAACAAGGGGCAGAGTCAGGGTGGGAACCCCCAGGGCCCCCACCCAGCCTTGGGATTGGCTTATTACTTTTCTTCTGACCCAGAGTCACGAAACTGGGGGTGTCATTTCTGTCTTCACAAAGGTGCATGTCTGCAGGGTCAGGCAGCGGGAGCAGGTCTCCATCCCTCCCTTGGTGTGAAGAAATGCACCTACATCCCCAGGGTGCTGCCAATCTCACTGGACCCACGTGGCTTCTTCCCAAATGCTCAAGGTTAGGGGGATGCCCATTTTACAGACAGAGAAACTGAGGATTTCCTAAGGCCACTGAGCTCATTGATAAAGGGCTGGGGCTCAGGCTCAGGGACCTTCTGACAGCTTCGACAGTGAGTGTTGTGGCAACTCTGTGCACAGAGCTGGGATCCCCTATGAGAGAGGCAGGCGGGGCCCACAGTCATGGCCACACAGTTCCCTATCAACACTGACAGCACAGGTCTCAGGACACCTCCCTGTGGGTCCAGAACCTGGACTCAGAATGCTTTTTAACACCGCACTCCAGCCAGGAGCTCTTTGTGACGACTTCCCTTTCTCCCCTTTACTTTTGTCCCTCTCTGTCTTGCCCCACCGTCCCTGCCCTCTCCTCTCTCCTCCTCTGCCATCTGGGTCAACCTCAGGAGATGGGCAAAGCCTCACGCTGCTCAGCCCCTTTCCTGCTTCCCATCATGGTCAGGATGAATTTTATCCTTGCCTATGTTCCAGTTGGGAACTTTCGGTTGGTCCCCATCTCTCACTCCAGGCCACTCCCGCAGCCTCTGCACTGGCCCCCTTGACTCATGCTACCTTTTTCGATGCTCTGCTGGCTATACCCTCATTCTTCAAGGCTCCCTGCAGTGCATCCCCACCCAGCAGCCAGAAGCCTTTCAACCTGTAAGTCATCTGTCCTCCCTACAGAGGCTTTCCACAGCTCTTAGAATAGAACCCAGACTCTTCTAGGATGACAAGGACTCCAGGACGGCCTCAGCCTCCTGGAGTCACAACCATCTCTGTTCCTGCCTCGGGGACTTTGTGCCTGCTGTTCCCTCAGCCTTTCCCATCCTCTGCAGGTCAGAGCCTCCCTCCCTCCCACATCGCCATCACCTTCCCTTATTTTGCTTTCTTCATTGAGCTTTCAGTCTCCAGAACTGTTCTGATATGAGAATTGCTACTCCAGCTTTCTTTTGATTTCCATTTGCATGGAATATCTTTTTCCATCCCCTCACTTTCAGTCTGTATGTGTCCCTAGGCCTGAAGTGGGTCTCTTGTAGACAGCATATATACGGGTCTTGTTTTTGTATCCATTCAGCCAGTCTATGTCTTTTGGTTGGAGCATTTAATCCATTTACATTTAAGGTAATTATCGATATGTATGTTCCTATTACCATTTTCTCAATTGATTTGGGTTTGTTATTGTAGGTTTTTCCTTCTCTTGTGTTTCCTGCCTAAAGAAGTTCCTTTAGCATTTGCTGTAAAGCTGGTTTGGTGGTGCTGAATTCTCTTAGCTTTTGCTTGTCTGTAAAGGTTTTAATTTCTCCATCAAATCTGAATGAGATCCTTGCTGGGTAGAGTAATCTTGGTTGTAGGTTTTTCTCCTTCATCACTTTAAATATGTCCTGCCAGGGGCTTCCCTGGTGGCGCAGTGGTTGAGAGCCCGCCTGCTGATGCAGGGGACGCAGGTTCGTGCCCCAGTCCGGGAAGATCCCACATGCCGCGGGGCAGCTAGGCCCGTGAGCCATGGCCGCTGAGCCTGCGCGTCCGGAGCCTGTGTTCTGCAACGGGAGAGGCCACAGCAGTGAGAAGTCTGCGTACCACAAAAAAAAAGTGATTAAATATGTCCTGCCAGTCCCTTCTGGCTTGCAGTTTCTTCTGAGAGATCAGCTGTTAACCTTATGGGGATTCCCTTGTGTGTTATTTGTTGTTTTTCCCTTGCTGCTTTTAATATCTTTTCTTTGTATTTAATTTTTGATAGTTTGATTAATATGTGTCTTGGCGTGTTTCTCCTTATTATTCTGCTCTGCAGTAGTTATTTCCACTATTTTGTCCTCCAGGTCACTTATCCGTTCTTCTGCCTCAGTTTTTCTGCTATTGATCCCTTCTAGAGAATTTTTAATTTCACTTATTGTGCTGTTCATCACTGTTTGTTTGCAGGTAGACTGCCTATTTCCTTTTCATTTGTTAGGTCTGCTGGGTTTTTGCCTTGCTCCTTCATCTGCTATGTGTTTTTCTGTCTTCTCATTTTGCTTAACTTACTGTGTTCGGGATCTCCTTTTCACAGGCTGCTGGTTCGTAGTTCCCGTTGTTTTTGGTGTCTGTCCCCAGTGGCTAAGGTTGGATCAGTGGGTTGTGTAGGCTTCCTGGTGGAGGGGACTAGTGCCTGTGTCCAGAACTGTTCTGTTTCATTTGTTTATTCTGTCTCCCTCGCAAGAACATGAGCTCCATGCTCGAGGACAGGAACCTCATCTGTCTGGTTCCTCATTCTTCTGTGGCCCCATTTCCTGTCACAGGCTGGCTGAGATGGGGGATGAGTGTGGGAGTAATGATTTCTGAAAGCTTCCCTGACCTCTTTTGCCAGCCCCCTTCCAGGGTGCTGTGATGACCTCTGACCTTGAAGCTGCACATGGTCATGATGGCCTCTGCTGACCCTGGAACATCATTCTAGAAGCAGAGGCTCTTGCTGTGTGGAGTTTTTGGTGATGTGTACAGCCTGGAGCTCTGAGCTCACTGGTGCAGTGGCTAGTTTTACATATATCTTCTTGCATGCTTGCAGGGCACATCACTGCTAGGGTATGGACTCTGGAAAGCAAAACACCAAGTGACAAGAAACCCCACTCTGCCAAGGGCAGGTGCGCTGATAAATGTATGGCCTGCTCTTGGCCCAGCCCACACATTTCAGTCCTCCCTGCATTGCACATCCCATGCACCATCCTCCTGGGGGCACCTGCTTTCTCCCCACACTCTCCCTCCTCTCCTGAGAGCTCAGCAAAGTCACACCCCTCACCCTGGCCTGGCATTGATGATGGTGATGATGATGGTGGTGGTAGTGGTGGTGATGGTGGAGGTAAGGGTTGATGGTTGATGCTAATGGTGGTGATGACAAGAGTAGGAGTCCCTCTCAGGACAGGCTTGTGCTCAGCACGCTCCTTTAGTCCCATAATGCCCTGTGCTGGCTGCTGATGTGATCTGTCCACAGAGGTGGGGAGATGAGAGAAGGTAGGACAGGGGAGGACAGCCCAGGCAGGGGATGGGGCTCTGGGAGGGGAAATGGGAGAGGGTCTGGCAGGAGTTTCCTCCCAAGGCCCTTCTCACCCTCTCCTCCCCTGCTCCAACATCCTGCCCCCTCCCCCCACAGCAAGAGGGCTTAGGAGGAGGGCTGAGTCCCTGTGAAGTTGAAGGGGGGAGAGGCCCAGAGAAACTGAGAAGGGAGAGGGGTCAGAGTAGGTCTGCAAAACCCCCGCCCCCACCTAAGAACCCTAGAACCTGGCTGGGAGATGGTGGAGGGGGTTGGATTTGGACCCCAGTGGGCCACCCATCTTGGGCTCAGTGACCTGGCACAATCTGTGACTTGTCTGAGAGCCATTCAGCCTCTGGAGGTTGTGAGGGTCCCCAGCTGGGGACATGTGGGTGGTCACATCATCAATGACCCTGCCACCACTGAGGAGAGCATCCCTGGTGGATCACCTCTGGCTCTGGGGGTGGGAAGGCCTCTAAGGTCAGGGAACCGTCACACATCCACACTGGCTGTCCAGATGGACACAATCAGAATCACTGAGTCTTCTAGGCTGGCGGGGAGCAGCAGTGGCCATACCTGATCATTGAACACTCAGCCTGCTGCTCAGGCCCTGGGATGCCACAGAGCTTACATTTTGGAAGAGGTGGGAAACAAGTAGACAAGATAAGGCTGGCTTTGAAGAGCTTGTGTGGAAATGAAACAAGGCCCTGGATGGGAGGAATGGCTAGGGGAGATGAGCGGTCAGAAGGATAACCCTGCTCAGTGGCAGGGAAGAGCTGGTTGGTTTGGGTAAGATTAAGGGCAGTGGAAGCAGACAGTGACAAGGGCAATTGGGTGTGACGGGGGCCCTGTGGAGGATCCAGCTCAGCTGCCCACATGGCGGGGTATAGGTTGTAAAGGAAGCAAATAAACAAGATTAGATCAGATGGTGATGAGTGCTGTGAATAAAAGAGGTGATGGGTTGGGGAGTTCTGGATGGGTGGAAACCAGAGTGGCCCCAGGAGGCCTCTGTGAGGGGTTGCCCATAAATTGATACATGTGACATGGCTCCTTGCAGGGCATTTACACTCTGAAGTAGGAACACATGTGCCTCATTGGCGGGATTACAAGAGGAACAATATCCCTGCAGCAGAATGGGTTGAGGGGAGTCCGAGGAGAAAAGGTAGGGGAGGTGTTTACGGCCAGCTCACTGAGGTTCTTCTGGGCCACAGTGAAGAGGGAGCATGTTATTCCAAGTGGCATGGGAGCCATGGCAGGGTTTTGAGGAAGGGAGGGACCTGTTCTGGTTTTTGGAAACATCCCATTTAAGAAACTTAAGAAACAAAGCAAGCAGAAGGAAGGAAATAATAAAGGTTAGAGCATAAATATAAGAAATAGAAAATAAAATAGAGAAAATCATTGAAACAAGAAGTGGGTTCTTTTAAATGACCAGCAAAATAGATGAACGCTTAGACTAAGAAAAAAAAGAAAGAAAAATCATATTACTAAAATCAGAAATGAAAGAGGGGATATTACTGCCAATCTTAGAGAAGTAAAAAAGATTATAAAGGCATACTATAAACAGTTGTACACCAACACATTGGATAACCTGGATGAGATGGACCAATTCCTAGAAGGACACCAAACTGACTCAAGGAGAAATAGGAAATCTGAGTAGACCCCTGACACGTAGAGAGATTGAATCAGTAATCAAACCCACCCACGTAGAAAAGCTCTGGACCTAATGGTTTCACTGGTGACTTCTACCAAAAATTTAAAGAATTAACACTAATCCCTCACAAACCCTTCAAAAAATAGAACATGAGGGAACAATTCCCATTTCATTCTGTGAGGCCAGAATTACTCTGATACCAAAACCAGAAAAAACTATCACAAGAAAACAGAACTACAGACCAACAACTCTTATGAATATACAGTCATCCTTCAGTATCCTCGGGGTATTAGTTCTAGGACACGCTCCCTCCAGCACCCCCCACCCCCGTGGATACCAAAATCTGAGGATGCTTCAGTCCTGTATATAAAATGGTATAGTATTTTGTATATAACTTACACACATCCTTCTGTACACTTTAAATCATCCCTAGATTACTTATAATACCTTATACAGTGTAAAGGCTATGTAAATAGTTGCTGGTGCAGCAAATTCAAGTTTTGCTTTTTGGAATTTTCTGGAATTTTTTTCAAATATTTCCCATTCTCGTTTGTTTGAATCCACTGATTCAAACCCTAAGATATGGTGGGCCAACTACAGATTCAAAAATTCCTCAATAAAAAACCTCATAAACAGAATCCAGCAGCACATTTAAAGGATTATACACCATGACCAAATTAGACCTATCACAGGAATGCAGGTTGGTTTAACATACAAAAATCAATCAATGTACAGTCAATCCACATTATTCATGGATGCCATATTTGCATATCCACTTGCTTGTTAAAATTTATTTGTAACTCCAAAATCAACACTTGCAGTGCTTTCATGGTCATTCATAGAAATGTGCCGAGCAGCTGAAATCTGAGTGGCCAACGCACATGTTCCCAGCTGAGGTCAAACAAGGGGACACTTTTCCTTCTTGTTTCAGCTCTCATACTGTAAACTCCTTTTCGATGTCTATTTAATGCCACATTTTAAGCATTTTTGTGCTTTTTGTTGGTGATTTTGCTGTTTAAAATGGCCCCCAGAGTAGTGCTGAAGTGCTGACTGGTGTTTCTAAGTGCAAAAACACTACGATGTATCTTGGGGAGAAAATATGTGTGTTATACAAACTTCATTCGGGCATGAGCTATGTTCTGGTGACTGAGAATTCATGAACGAATCAACAGTATATATTAAATCAGGTGTCTTTAAACAAAAACACATATAAAAAAGACCATGTATTGATTGGTTGATGGAAAAGTGTCATATGAGACTAGTGGGATCCTAACCCTGTATTTCTCTTAGGAACAGCAGTTCCGTATTTGCTAATTCAGTGTTTGAGTTGACTTTGTAGAACATAACCAACGGTAAGTAAGCAGAATTTTATGTCTTAGTTTATTCAGGCTGGTATGCAAAATACCATAGACCGGGTGGCTTATAAAGAACAAATATTTGGAAATTTCTTATAGTTCTGGAGGCTGGGAAGTCCAAGATGAAGGCACCAGCAGATTTGGTGTGTGGTGAGGGCCCGTTTCCTGCTTCAGAGAAGCTATCTTTCACTGTAACCTCACCTGGAGGAAGGGATGAGGAAGCTCTCTATGGTATCTTTTATAAGAGCACTAATCCCATGAGGACACAGCCCTCATGACCTAATCACCTTCCAAAGGCCTCACCTCCAAGTACCATCACACTGGTTTCAACATATGAATTTCAGTCTACGGCATTATAGTATATGATATTGATAGAATAAAGGACAGAAACCACATGATCATCTCAATTGTTGCAGAAAAGCATTTGACAAAACCCAACACCCTTTTAGGATAAAAACCACTCAGTAAGCTAGGAATAGAGGAAAGTTCCTCAACCTGATAAAGGGATCTATGAACAGTCCACCAGGAACATCATACTTCACGGTGACAGACAGATTCTCTCCCCCTTCATCACAGTCAAGCAAGGATGTCCACTCGACTTCTATTCAGCATTAAACAGGAGAGTCTAGCCAGTCTTCCCATCTAAATGAGGCATTTAGATGGGAAAGGAAGAAGTGAAACCATCTCTATTTGCAGATGATGTGGTTTTGTATGTAGAAAATCCTGAGAAGTCTACAAAAAATCTTTTAGAACCAATAAACACCATGTTTTTTTGGGTTTTTTTTTATTGGAGTATAATTGCTTTACAATGTTGTGTTAGTTTCTACCGTACAATGAAGTGAATCAGCTATATATATACCTATATCCCCTCCATCTTCAACCCCCATCCCACCCATCTAGGTTGTCACAGAGCACCAAGCTGAACTCCCTGTGCTATACAGCAGGTTCCCACGAGCTATCTATTTTACACATGGTAGTATATATGTCAAACCTAATCTCCCAATTCGTCCCACCCTCCCCTTTCACCCCTGTGTCCACATGTTCATTCTCTACATCTACGTCTCTATTCCTGCCTTGCAAATATGTTCATCTGTACCATTTTTCTAGATTCCACATATATGCATTAATATACAATATTTGTTTTTCTCTTTCTGGCTTACTTCACTCTGTATGACAGACTCTAGGTCCATCCACATCTCTACAAAAGACCCAATTTTGTTCCTTTTTATGACTGAGTAATATTCCATTGTACATATGTACCACATCTTTATCCATTCATCTGTCATTGGACATTTAGGTTGTTTCAAGAATTAGAACTAAAGATTTTACAATTTGTATGGAAACACAAAAGACCATGAATAGCCAAAACAATCTTGAGAAAGAAAAACGGAGCTGGAGGAAGCAGGCTCCCTGACTTCAAACTATACTACAAAGCTACAGTAATCAAGACAGTATGGTACTGGCACAGAAATAGAAATATAGATCAATGGAACAGTCTAGAAAGCCCAGAGATAAACCCACACATATGGTCACCTAATTTATGACAAAGGAGGCAAGAACATACAATGGGGAAAGGACAGCCTCTTCAATAAGTGGTGCTGCGAAAATTGGACAGCTACATGTAAAAGAATGAAATTAGAACACTCCCTAACACCATACATAAAAATAAACTCAAAATGGATTAAAGTCCTAAATATAAGACTGGACACTATAAAACTCTTAGAGGAAAACATAGGAAAAACACTCTTTGACATAAACCACAGCAAGATCTTTTTTGACCCACCTCCAAAAAAACAAACAACCCAATTAAAAAATGGGCAGAAGACCTAAACAGACATTTCACCAAAGAAGACATACAGATGGCCAAGAGGCACATGAAAAGATGCTCAACGTCACTAATTATTAGATAAATGCAAATCAAAACATTAAAATAAATTTATTTTATTTATTTATTTTTGGCTTCATTGGGTCTTCGTTGCTGCATGCGGGCTTTCTCTAGTTTCAGTGAATGGGGGCTACTTTTCTTTGCGGTGCGTGGGCTTCTCATCGCGGTGGCTGCTCTTGTTGCGAGCACGGGCTCTAGGCATGCAGGCTTCAGTAGTTGTGGCATGCAGGCTCTAGAGCGCAGGCTCAGCAGTTGTGGCGCATGGGCTTAGTTGCTCCACGGCATGTGGGATCTTCCTGGACTAGGGCTCAAACCCGTGTCCCCTGCATTGGCAGGCTGATTCTTAACCACTGCGCAACCAGGGAAGTCCTCACCATGGGTTTTTATACGTCCTTTTCAGAAAACAAGCTTGGTAAGATCCAGTCTTCAGACTGTCCAATGCCCTTACTCTTCCAGACTTTCCAGATATTTCTACAACTTAGAATTTATAGGTGTTCTAAAGGGAAGTTGACTGGGGGTCCCTAGGCCTTTAAGCTTGGGGTTAGGACCTGCGGTGCTAAGGCCTTGGTTCTGTGATCCTACAGGGGATTGTGAGAGCATAATCCCATTTGGGGTGAACAGTCCCAACCAGGTGGAGTTAAATGCTAGGTCTGGGTAATTCATTAAAACCTGTGTTCAGAGAATTTTCACTTTTTGAAAAGGTAACATGACTCACACAGATATGAAGTGAGCACATGCCAAAGATCTGATCTGAGAATCACAAAAACACTCCAGCCCTCTAGCTCAGGCACCACTCCACCCTCCACCCCCCTGAAATTTCCCAATGGAAATGGTTCAGCAGCACATGTTTAGGCAGTAAGTGGAGCCCAAGTGAATGTACAGATAAGTGCAAAGCCATCTGTCCACGGGGCAAAAATCCATTGCCTTCCACCTGCAAGGTTCATTTGTATTTCTATGGAAAAGGATCGTTTGAATTATTATTAGTTGTCTCCTACTTTCACAGTTTTCTACAGTCTTTCCACAGATTGTCCTCACACTTGGTCAAAAAGATGAAACAGCATAGATTCTGAAGAAAAATTGTTTGGGGGCAGGGGGGATATTCATTATCCCGGCCCTTTTTGGCCATCTTTGTGAGATTTTCAACATAAACGTGGCGTTGAACTGTGGTTTTGCATTTGGATTTTCCCCCTATTCTATGTTAAATCTAAAAACTTTATACAGACTTTGCCATGATTTAGATTATTTATAATGTTGCAGCACAATTATGTATACCCTGATCAGCTGGTGCTAAGACATTTTATTCAGATGTTTTTACTATTGAAGAGGTGCTGCAGGGGTGGAGCTTTGCTGCTGATGATTTTCACTGAGAAATCTCAGGGGTGCAGGGTTGGGGGTGCCTGGGTTGGAGGGCAGGGATGTCCTGCCCTTGGTGCATGTTGGCAGGCTAGACCAGTGGCTGGCTGCTGTAGTTACAAATGTCCCTAGTTCATCTGTTTCACCAATCTTTCCTGCCTTGGGTATTGTTAAAAACAAACAAACAAACAAGCAACAACAAAAACATTTAAAATAATTCAACAGGTATGAAATAGAGAGGAGGTGTGTATGAATTAGATGATTCTGGAGACCTCTTAAGAGTTCTGAGATCATTCATTCCACACATTTTTTTTTCTAGACATATTCATGTTTATTTTGCTAAGCATTAATAAACATATCATAGCTTAGTATATACAATGAATGAGTCTGCAGATGTACCTTGCATCTATCATCGTAGGATTTGGTTTTTGAGACAAGTACAAAACACTTAAGAATAGATAACATCTATCTGATTCCTCCAAAGGGTTGGGTTAAGGAATTGGATTAATATTGATTTTTTATATTAATAGACTTTACAAATTTTTGAGTGGCTGCTCTGAGCCCAGTGCTGTTCAGGAACCACTCTCCCCCAGAGAGCCTGTGGAAGCTTTGTAAACAGGCTCCAGGGTCACTCAGAAAAGCAGCCTAACCTCCTTGGTGGTGGGTTTTGTGCAGTTTCTGAGTTTCTGACAACTGAAAATTGGAGTGTTTTCACTTTGGGTTTACTCCTAGATGTATCTGAATGTGAGCTTAGTAATGTTAGGAGTGATGTGGGGCCGCATATTTGCTCCAGGGTGCCTAGAATGTGCTGTGGTCTATTTAAATTCAGTTCCAGGTTCAGAGGGGTTGTGATGGTGGCCTGGGGAGATGCTGTGTTAGGTGCCGTCCAGACAGTCCCAAGGACACCAGCTCTAAGGAGAGATGATATCATTGTGGCACCAATAAGAGGCGCTGTACTAAACTTTTGCCTGTGCTGCCTCTTTTAATCCTTCCAGTAACCAAAAGGGGTTGGTTCTTTTATTGTTCTTATGATATAGATGAGGAAATGGAGGTTCAGAGAGGGTAAGTAACTTGCCCAAGGACACACAGTCCCTAAGCGCTCCATCTTCCTGCTTCTCTAGATGAGATGTGGGCACAAAGAACAGTCGAGAGATAGTCACTGCTGTTGGGCATCCACCAGGGTGGGTGCCCCAGGGCTCAGACAACAAGGAGTCTTATCCAACGTGTGGGTGGTGGGGGCAGGAGGGTGTCCCTGAGGACAGGTCTCTGAGCTGGGTGGGTGTGAAGGGTCGAGGAGACAAGGTGTGGCCCTCGACCTTAACTTTAACTAGAACAGCTTTCCTCTTAAAGGCTGAACTAAATGCTCTGTTGCTAGAAAAAAGAAAATGTGTTTCTGGTCCTAGAGAAGGCTGGAGCCATACTGAGGAGCCTTGAATGCCAGGACTTAAAGAAAAGTTGAAACACTACTACTGAGTTCCCAAGTACGTTTCACCCATCTCCCCCTAATATAAACTCTTAATGACCATAGTACAATGATCAAAACAAGCAAATTTACCGTAGTATGATATTATCAACTAAGTGCCAGAACTTTTCTGAATTTTGCCAAACTGCTCACTGACATTTTTTCTTATTTTGGGATCCCACACTACATTCGTTATTTCTCCTGAATCTCCCCCAGGTTGTCATGATACCTGGGGCTTTCCTTTCTGATCTGGATTAAAGATTAAACCAATCTCTGTTTTAACAGAATGTCCCTCAATTTGAGCTTGTCCTCCATTTTCTCATGGTTAGAGTGAGATTATGCATTTTGGCAAAATATCAGTCATGATGTTGTGTCCTTCTCAGTGCATCCTATTAGGCTGTGTTCACACAGCCAACCCCAGTCCTCTCCCTGGGATCTGACCTCCGAAGCCCGAGCCTGAGCTCCCAGCCCTCACCCATCCGAGGCGGTGAGCAGACAAGCCTCTCGGGCTGGTGAGTGCTGGTTGGCACCGATCCTCTGTGCAGGACTCTCTCTGCTTTGCCCTCTCTGCACCCCTGTTGCTGTGCTGTCCTCCGTGGCTCTGTAGCTTCCCCCCTCTGCCACCCGCAGTCTTCACCCGCGAAGGGGCTTCTAGTGTGTGGAAACCTTTCCTCCTTCACAGCTCCCTCCCAGAGGTGCAGGTCCCATCCCTATTCTTTTGTCTCTGTTTTTTCTTTTTTCTTTTGCCCTACCCAGGTACGTGGGGAGTTTCTTGCCTTTTGCGAAGTCTGAGGTCTTCTCCCAGCATTCAGTAGGTGTTCTGTAGGAACTGTTCCACATGTAGATGTATTTTTGATGTATTTATGGGGAGGAAGGTGATGTCCATGTCTTACTCCTCCGCCATCTTGAAGGTCCCTTAGTGCATCCTATTAGGGCATCTGTGACTAAGCATATCCCTGGTTACGTTAGCTTGATACTTGGTTAAGTTGGTTAAATTTCTCTGCTGTAATGTTCCTCCCTTGCCTTCGTAGTTGATGAGTATATTGGGGGAGACGGTGCAAATCCTGTTTCTCTTCACATTTTCCCCATTTGCCTTTTGCCTCCACTGGGACAGGTTGTCCACAGCATTTGTTCCTAGCGTTTGCCTGATGGGGATTCTCATGTCCCTCTTTCCATCTCCACTTGTGGCTTGAAATTCTAGAAGGAAGATCTGCCTCTTCTCCTGCATTTGTTTATTGACTTCCTCAGTTTTTAATATCAGTACAGATTCATGGATATTTATTTTATTCTGGGGGTTAAAATCTGACCCCGTCATTCATTTTGTTGCTCGAATTATTCCAGATTTGGCAAGTAGGAGCTCCTCCAGGTCAAGTCCTGAGTTCTATTGACAAGCCCCATCTTGTTTGTTTGTTTGAGCTCAGGTGGTCTGCACTGGGCTGAGCTGCACTGGGCTGCAGGGTGGTAGGCTGGCAGCTGGAGGCCAGGTGGGATTGGCTGCCCTCAGGTTCAAGCCCCCAGCCCCCCTTCAGGTACAGATGGAATCTGAAGCTTGTGGACATCAGGGCAGGGTCTAAATGGACTTCTTTGTCCACTGGTGCTCTTCTTGGCTAAGTGAAGGAAGTATCCAAAATTGAGATTTGGAATACACTGTTTTTTCCAAGGAAGAGTTGGTCCGGGTTTTAAACACCATATTCTTGGAGCATGAAACTTTAGTGGCTGAAGTTGCACTTGTCATCGTTTAAGTTCATGGTGAAAACATGTCAGCGGTGGTGGCAGAGGACCAACAGCCTGGAGCAACCTCTGTGTGCTCTGTGTGTTTCGGCGGCACAGACAGTAATGAGAGGATCAGAGATCTGGGATGCAGAACCCAAGAGCTCGGAGCTGAGGCCAGAGCTGGGAAGGGAGCAGGAGGGCCTGGGGCAGCGAAGCACAGATCTGAACTTCAAAACTCCTGTGAAGTTGTGCATGTCGTTTCCACTGAGGCACTGTCTGGAGCAATGCAGAGTGTCTGTCTTTCCCATGTTATGGATGAGGCCTTAGCAAACATAACAGGCTTCCCTCATCTGGGCTGTGGTGGCTACCTCCATCCATCCATCCATCCTCAGGCCTCAGCACCACGCTCCAGGGACCACAGTCACCAGATGGATTGGAAGGGCATCAAGGGGAGGGGGTCCAGGCTACCAGGTGTGGGGGCACTCCTGAAGTCACCTGGGGAAGGGCTTCTTACTTAGAGACCCTGGTGTCCCCAGGCTGATGGGTTGAGCAGCTGGGCCTGGGCCCCCCTGGGAGAGAGGGGCTCACCAGGTCCTGCCCACCGGGGACTGGCCAGCCTTAAGTTATGTGGCCCAGGGCAGGAGGGGAGCCAGGCGCTGGCCTCCGGCAGCCGTGCTGGGAAACTGGCTTCACATCAGGGCTGTTAGGATCAGATGGCACAGGACGTGTCCGTCCTGCTGCTTCTAGGTTTTCTGTGTCAGTTTGGCTCACCGCTTCCTTCCGAGCCTAAAACAGGCCTGGCGCAGTTTGTCTCCTATTTTCTTAGTTAACATCCTTTAGAGAATTCTGGGTTTGTTGTGGTGGAACCGAGAGATTGAGGAGGGTGCTATGGCACGTGGAGTGGGAGCACACATGTGCATGTGTGTGGGTGTGCACATGGCTCCTGCTCACCTGCTGTCAAGATAGGACCCAGGTGGGCCAGACTTCGTGCCCCCGCTGAGGTTGGTGAGACCAGGAACTCAGGAAGGAGGGCTGAACTGTTGAGTCAGGAGGCACTTACCGCTATCTCACCCAGAACTCCTCTTCCTGAGGCATTTTACACGCTTTGCCACGTCTTCATCTGTGAATGGAATTAATGATGCCCACCTCTCTGGGGGCAAATGATGATATCCTCACGTGAGGGCCTGACACGCACCAAGTGTTCAAAACGACTTATTCATTACGTATTCAGTATGTAAATATTTAGTAAACAGTTCTTATTTAATTTATATTTGATATACAGTAATAGTTTATTCAGAGTTCCTGTGTGTCTAGGTGGTTGATTCAGCGTGTCCAAGGGAGGCTGATTTCTAGGCTGTCGGCTCGGCAGGTCTGACACACACCCGATGCTGAAGGTGTGCATTGTGCTAGCTCATCCCACTAGCACAGGAGTTTGGAATGCACTGATGCCACCACCTGTTCTTTCTCCTCCAGGATCAGACCCATGGAGTGGGGGCTGGCAGGAGTGGGTACGAGACTGAGTCTGCTGAGTGATAGGAAGCTTTGATTTGTGCTTCTATGAAATGTCAAAAGCTTACAGGCAAATGCTGCAAAGAAAAGAAAGCATGTCAAGGGAAAATGCTTTCTGGGGACAAAGCATTTCTGCCCTTTATTCTCCTGGTTAGCAAAGGAGAAACATTCCATTGATGGGACAGCTGCTTGGATATTTTTAAACCCAGAAGATAAATGCTTGGAATTATGGTATTTCTGCCATTTTTTTCTACATGCCACAGGAAAATCACACTGCTCAAACCTTACAAAAAGACACCTTTTTTTTTGCTGAAGTTTTTTTTAACAAAAAAGTCAACCTTGGGCTTCCCTGGTGGCGCAGTGGTTGAGAGTCCGCCTGCCAATGCAGGGGACGCGGGTTCGTGTCCCGGTCCGGGAGGATCCCACATGCCGCGGAGCGGCTGGGCCCGTGAGCCGTGGCCGCTGAGCCTGTGCGTCCGGAGCCTGTGCTCCACAACAGGAGAGGCCACAACAGTGAGAGGTCCACGTGCCGCAAAAAAAAAAAAAGTCAACCATGTGTCCAGGCCCTTTGGGACTGAGTTATCGGATGACACCTGGATAGGCTTGCATGAGGTCGGCCCTTCTTGGTGGAGTGGGGTGTTCCTCCCAGGGAAAGACTTGGGGTTGAACCCCAGAAGTGTTGCAGGGCTGGCCCTCTTTGATATTTTAGATTGCGAAGAAGCCTTTCTCTGAGAGACATCTGGGTGCTAGCTTTGGGTGAAAAGACCTGGATTTGGATGATTAAATGAAGCCACCTGTGGAAAGCACCTCAAACATAATTCCTGCTCAGGAAACAGAGGAAATCCCCTTCTTTCCTGGTTTTTGTTTATTACGTAGTTTTCATCACAACAGCATGAGAAAAAAGAACATTTTTGTACAATCCACTGTTGCTTCGTCCCCTCTTCATTTGCAAAAGTCGGTTTTACAAAATGGTAATTCAGTTCCTACGACTCCGCCTTTTTTCCCATATTGCTACACAGCCCTCCTAATTATTTTAATGGCTACACAATTGTGCATCAGCACTTCAGGAGCAAATGAGCATTTAGTGAGACAATGGCATTTTTCCTAGCTCACAAGCCTGTGTTTTTATTTGTGGATATTCCGGGCACAGTAAAGGCCACATTGGGACATTGGGAGTTGCCTCCAGGGGATGAGACAAGAAGAGCAGTGTTACCTCCTGTCCCTGACACTGCATGCATGTCACTCACATGTGAGCACACGTGTGTGTGCATGTCCCTCACTGACAGTGACAGTGGCCCCAGGAGGCTGGCATTCTGGGTCATAGGCATCATGGAATTGGAGCGAAGAATGCCTGCCATGCTGCCTGTCCTTTTCCAACACGAGAACTGAGAACACACCAGAAACGTGGGACTGCAGGGAGGCCCGACCTGACAGACTTAGACTGTGGGCGTGTGATGAACCATGAAATCCAGAGGGTTTTAGGTCTACATAGTCTGGACAGCAAGTGTTATCCTGGCTTCAGAGTAATTTCTCCATCCATGTGAGCATGTAAAATGGGTCATTGCTCATGGTGTTATGAAAGCAATTAAGGCTGCGTGCGTTCTGTGGTTCAGGGCTAGAGGAGAGAGAGGTGCCCATCAGAGAAGGAGAAATCACTTGATTGCTGGTTTCCACCCATTTCCACCCTGTGTCGGGCTGAAGGGGCAGAGGGTGGAGAAGCAGCAGGAGAGATGCTCTCCATCACTCTCCACCAACTCAGCCCAGGGGAAGCAGCACTGACTGGGGCAGAAAGAATCACACGGCTATAGGAGAGTATTTATGAATAGGGGTAAGTTTGCAATATACTGTGGGGTGAGGGAACCCCTTTCTAAAACAAGATATTGTAGATTCTGGTTGGAAAATTTAAAAACCCATGTAAACACTGGCATGCTGGCATTAACTGGGTAATTGCTGTGAGCTGGGCGCTGCACTGAAGTGTGTATGTATCAGCACCCCATGGAATCCTCCGGCAACTCGGGAGTGCGCCCCACTAGCAAGATCTCCACTTTACAGATAAGAAGATGGGGTCACTGGTCAGACAAGGGGCGAGCTGGGACTTGAACCTGGGTTTCATCTGCACTCAAGGCATCTTTTTCCTTTAAAAGGTTTTCTCTTCATTGCACTTATTTATAATTTCGTAAGTAACATATTAGCACATTCTCTTTGCAAGGTGTTGTAATGCTACTGCACGTGTATATGTATAGATAAATTCACAGGGTGAGAAGTGAGGATTTTGGGGTTTCAGACCCTCTGTGTCCTGCCAGGTCCCTCGCCAAGGGGACCTCAGTGGGCATTTGAAGGCCTTCAGACATTGAATTATGAAGATGTTTAGTGAGATCGCGGGCATGGGGGGTGAAGGACACTCAGACCTGGTGGGAAGCTGAGGCACAGCTGCTCATGGCTTCAGGGTACCAGGCCAGGAACGATGGCTGGCCTGGGCCGGGCTGCCTGCTTCACGCCCGTGCCCTATGTCTGCTCAGTGCTCGCTGGTCGTGGTTTCGGCACTTACAACAGGGTGCGATGTGGCCATTCAGTCCAGGCTTGCCACTTACAGAGGGAATGACCTCAGGGGCCACTTATCTCCTTGGCTTCCATGGCAGAAAACTCCGTGATAACAGTACTCATCTTACAGGTTTGTGACAGGAAATAAACAAGTAATTCTGTGTCACATTCACAGACAGGGCTCAGTTGAGCTGACATACCCTAAGGATCCAAGTTTCAGTTAGCATCCCCCAAACTGAGGGATGCAGGCAAGTGTGAGGGTAAATTGTGAGTGTGGAGGTAAGCCTGAGTGTGAGGGACACACACACACACACACACACACACACACACACACAGTCTCCAAAGAACTCTTTAAGCAGATGCATATTCCCTGTATGCTTACCTAGGCATGTATTAAGTGTCCACACACTACAAAAGGGGGTTCATTGTGGTGATGAAACATTTTAAATGCCCTGTTGCCTCAGAACTTTCTAAAAAGTCTGCAAGAGGGAGGGTGGGGGCAGAGGTGTTCAGAACAAGAAACAAGGCCCCTCCCAGCCTGCCGGGGCCCCCTCCTTAGCCCATGACTGTAGGGACTCCCTGGCCCTACAGGTCCCACTAGCCTGTCGCCCCCCCCACACCCTTCCTTGTTGCCATGGTGACAGTCGGCATCCCAGGCTGCGGGCTGCGGGCTGCACTCCCCTCACCCCTCCTGCTGGCTCTGGAGGAGCAGGCGGGCTTTGTCAGGGCTCAGCGTCTCCCTGCAGCTGCAAGACAGAGAAGAAAAGAGGCTGCCGTGGGTGCCACTGAGGCCCCTTGAGGGCCAGAACCGGCAGGCAGGGCCACTCCAGACCACCAGCCCCGAGTTTGTGGGGTCCCTGCCAGCCTCACCCTGGACTGACTGCCCACAGCACAGCGTGCCCAGAGGGAGGAGGCCAGCCCCGCCCCAGTGTAGGAACCTGGGGCGGTGTCCTGCTCCTTGGTGATCTGCCTGGGGTCCCCTCCTGCAAGCTGTCCCAGGCAGGAGTGGCTGATGGTGCTGCACAGGCCTGTGGAGAACCCCTGGCTCTGCTTGTTTCCGTGTTTCTTGGTTTTCCTCCTCAAGGGAAGGCGGTGAGTAGACGGGTGTCTGAAAAGGGGAGACTTTTTCTCGTTTCAGGTGGTGAAGTCCTAGGTGGGTCACTTCTCTGGGTTCCTTGGGTGCTGCTTATTCTCCAGGGTAGTAGGTCTGGGGGATGGAACACTGCTGCTGCGTGACTTGAGGAGGGGGTCCCCCGGCATCTCAGCACACTGGGTCTAGGCTGACGACCTGGGCTGGCTTTGCTGAGGGGTCCCTGGCTCTTGAATGGAAATGTCCAGAATATTTTTTAAACAAATGCAGGAAGCTGGATTCTGTAATGGGACCTGGTCTAATTCTGGATTTCCCTCACCCTCACCTCAGTCTTCTCCTTTCTTTTTAAATGGATGGGAAAGGAATAGAGTGTGTGCTTTAGAAATACCACTTCCTGAGGTTGCCATGATAACAGGGACCCCATTTCAGATGTCAGGATTGTCTTTTAAAAAAAATAGATTTTATTTTTTTTAGAGTAGTTTTATGTTCACAGCAAAATTGAGGGGAAGGTACAGAGATTTCTCTTATACTCCCCTGCCCCTGCTCCCTGCCTCCCCCATTATCGTCATCCCTCACCAGAGTGGTGTATTTGTTACAACTGATGAACCTACACTGACACATCATAATCACCCAGAGTCCACAGGTTACATTAGGGTTCACTCTTGGTGTGTACATTCTATGGGTTTGGACAAATGTATCATAACAGACATCCACCTTTATAATATTGTACAAAGTAGTTTCACTGCTCTAAAAATCCTTTGTACTCCACTTATTCATCCCTCCTGCCTTAGTCCCTGGCAAGTCCTGAACTCCAGTAGTTTTTCTGAAAGGTCACACAGTTGGAATCATACAGTATGTAGCATTTTCAGATTGGCTTCTGTCACCTAGTAATATGCATTTTAGGTTCCAGGGCTGTCTTCTTTTTATTTCTTTTACTTACTTACTTTCTTTTACATTAGGAAAACCAGCCCTTCAGATAAATGTGGACAAGGGCACTTTTTCTTTAAAGAGGCTGTAAGGTGTTCATTCCCAGGTCCCTGGTGAGCCCAGGCTGTCCCTGGCTCTTTGGTGATGGGTTTCCTGCTCTACATCTGTGAATCGGGACAGTGAGAACATCTTAGCTGTTGTTGTGGATTTCTAGGGTGACTGGGTTGAATCAGCTTGCTTGAATCAGCTTGAAGTGAAAAGAATGATTATGTGTGCTGTGTCTGTGCACACATGTACACAGACTCAATTCAAATGACAGCACACCCCAGCCCCAGATAGGTTGTTTACGAGAGGTTATATTGTGCAGAAAAGTTAAACATGTCTTGGCAGGCATGACCTTTCCTTCCAGGCCCCTATGTCTAGCCAGTTGGTCAGCTGAAGGCCAGCTGGCTTTGGATGCAAGGTCTGCTCTGTGTAGGCGAGGGTCCCAGCCTAGCCGGGTTGGGCTGGATCCCGACAGAGACCCCATCAAGCAGAGCTTGGGCTGGGCCTCAGTTTCCTCTTCTGCACTTCAGGGGGTCTTGACAGCTCGTCCTCAGGCCCTTAGTTGCTCACTCGGTGACCTCAGCTGGGGCTGTGGGAGTCCTGGCCCTGCTCTAGGCACTGGGAACAGACCAGCTCACACAGGTCTGGGGGGCTCAGAGCAGGACACGTCTGCCTACCAAGAGAGTTGGTGGGGGGGCACACAACCAGGTGATGGTGGCCCCTCCCACCGCGTGACATTAGGCCAGTGCTTCAGTTCCCCCAGCTGTCCAGTGGGGCTTGCTGTGCGTAAAAGGAGCTGAGGGGTACAATCTGCGGCAGGTGGAGTCTGTCTGACTGAAGTACCTGCCAGGGCTGAGGGGACACCCAACCCAAGCTCCTGGGCTCCAGTTCTGCTTCAGTCCAGTAGCTTCGGGCCAGCTTTGGGGGTATCCACCTTCTCCAGGACACCCAGAGGAGGGGTTCCCCAGAACCAGGTTTGTAGTGCGGCCATAGCTCAGTACTCCCAGCCCAGCCAGGGCCGCCAGATGTCTGCGTGGGCCAACTGTGTCCAGTGAATGGCGAGGCACCAGTGTTTGCAGCAATCTTCCCAGGAAGAACCGAGAAGCCATCCCTTCCGAGCCGGCACCCTCCCCGTGTGCACTGCTGTGCCCTCGCCCTCTGTGTGCTGCCAAGGGGTGTGGTCCCCCCTGGCCTCCCTCTACTCTCCCTGAGAGGCTCTCAGCCATCCTCTGTCCCAGAGCCACAGGGAAGATCCCTGTTAGGGTTTGACTAACTGACCAGCCAGCCACTACCCAACCACTAACCAGCTAGCTGACCTCCCTCCTTCTCATTTCTTTCCCTTTTCCTCCCTTCTTTCCCTCCCTCTTTCCCTCCCTCTCCCCCTCTTCCTCCCTCTCTCTCTTCCTCCCTTTCTCCCTTCCTTCCTTCCCATCTTGTTCCAGAAAGGATTTGGTTTACCCTAAAGTATTCAGGATAAAGAGAAGAAGGTGAATACAACGTAAGAACTGGTTGTATTTGCAGACAGAACTTGTGGTGCGGGGGCGGGGAACGTGAAGCCCCATGACCAAGTTCTGTGGGAGTTCTGGACTTGAACCTACCCATCTGAGAGCCCAGGTGTTGGAAGAAGGCAGGGGAGAGAGAAGGCTCTGTACCTGTGAGTTCAATGTGGGCCAATTTAGTCCGAGCCTCCTCCCCACTTCCAGGTCAGGCCCTTGTGAGCTATCAGAGCTTGTGAACATTCTTCAGTCTAAACAGTGGAAAGCAGAAACAGACCCAAGGAGCCCACTCAGAGGGGGTCTGAGGAGTGGGAGCCCCTGAATGACCATCCTCCTGGTTGTCCCTCCCAGCACTCTGTCCCCTGTCCCCTGCAGGAACAAGGGAGAGGGGACACCATGGGGGTGGACGACTCGCTCCCCCTTGGCCTGGCTGGGAGATAAAGGCTAAGTCGAGTGTGTTTAGAGGGAATTCTAACTGGCTTTCTAGAGATCCACCTGGGACTTTTAAAATGAAAAGTTACTAGTGATATATGCTTGAACGGATAAGTGAGGAAGGCCTGTGTTCTCCTAGTACATAATTTTGCGTCTCAGAATATTTCACATGGACTAAGCTGGATGAGGCTAGAATTTTTTGCTGAATGCATCTTACACTGAACTTATAGCACCCTAAAAGAAACTGCTGTCCCATGAAGATGTGGGGTTATATCTGTCGACTCCCATGTTCTTAACATCGTGTCTAAAGGATCCCTCATAGCTGGTGCTCAGGCTGCAAATTGGATAAAACCTCTGACCTCTGAGATGTAAGCCTCCTGGTCAACAGGCTGTGACTTTTCAGCAGCCTGTGCTGCTTCTCCAAAATGGGTCCAGGAGAGTGTGGCTGTTGCTTTTTCGTCCTAGGTGATTGGTCAGGGAACCCTGGTGTAGGTGGGAGCCTGGCCTGTGTCCACCTGTGCGTG
Organism: Physeter macrocephalus; assembly: GCF_002837175.3. NCBI lineage: Eukaryota > Metazoa > Chordata > Mammalia > Artiodactyla > Physeteridae > Physeter > Physeter macrocephalus. Next base: position 83,715,329 of record NC_041222.1, read on the forward strand.
TGCATCACGTGCAGGGAGTGTCTGCAGGAAACCATTGAAATGGTAACCTTGCTAAGGTCAGGAGCTGCTGCAGAGAAGGTCCTTCCTCCCTTCCCCATTCCCCACACGTATGGGGAGTCTAAGATCCTCCATGGCAAAGGCGGCATCTGTTCTCTATTCTCTCCATGATCCTTTGTCTTAAACCAAGTTCCAAAAAATTTTGTCTGCAAAATAAACTATGCTGCTTAAAAAATAATCAATTGCAGGGGTGGGCAGATGCTCCCAGCCTGCTGTTGCTTCCTGACACTATCCCTCAGCTTTAGACCTCTGTTAAGGGACACTCAGGTCCTCTCCCCTTCCCCTCCCTTTCCCTCTCCCCATTCTTCCCTCCCTTCCCTCCTTTCTCACTAGGACAGTGGTGCTGTGAGTAGATTCCAGTTCTCTCTATTTACCTTCTCCCAGAGTCTCCAGCACAGCAGTGCCCTGAAACAAAGCTCTCTAAATAAGCAGAGCTGTTGATTTCTCAATTGCCTTTGGTTAATCAGGAGCAGAGACTAAGGAGCTGAACAAGAAAGGAAGGGTCCAAGTGACTGCAAATGCCACCTGGCTAACTCTAATGTGAGTGGAACTTGAGCACGCAGGGGAGACCCCGCACCTCTCTGGGCTCGGCCATGCTCTGGTTGAGGCTGTGCAGTTGCCAGAACAATGTCGGAATCACCCTGTATCCAGACACCTGGACCTGAAGAGTGGGGCAAGACCACTCTTATTGTCTTACTCCTTCATATAGCTCTCTATTTACGCAGTGATATTTTATTCTTACAGAAGTAAAAAAAAAAAAAAAATGCACCCTGGACACAGCACTTTCCTTTCAGTGTAGATCATCAGAGCTCTTTGTTAAAGATAAGAGGTTGCTTCCACTTCAGGCTTGAATGTCATTGCAGCCCACACCAGGGCCTCTCTGTAATTATCCTGTCCTGTCTGGAAAGTACTTAAATGCCACTTCATCCAAGGGTTTGAGGCTGAGATTGCTTCTCCAGTGCAGTGCCAAAGGCTCCTCTTGGCTGAGATGACTAAGTTTAGTCTCAAATATTTTTAGAGCAGTTCTTTTTTTTTTTAATAAGAAAGTAAAGCGAATGATGATTAATAAGCTCCTCACTGCCCACCCTGTAGCCCTGTGTTGGTGTGAAGGGGCTCTCACACTGTCACCTGCCCAGGATGTGGCCTCACAGACTCCAGGTCCTGGCCTGTTCACCCTCCTAGCTGCCTGACTGCTGGTAAAGATGGGTGACGTTCAAGGCAGTGCCCAATTCAGGAAATATTTTAGGTCTTTGAACAAAACACACTTTCAGTTTAGAGCAACCTAGAAAACTTTTTGCAAAAACGTGTTTTCAGAAAGCAGAATTACACTCAGAGTCCCTTCTTTTGGGTTTCTTGACCACATTTTTCCTAAGAGAGATTTAGGACAGCTAAGTAGAAATTAAAATTTCCATACGTAAACAGACGTGGAGACAGCTGGCTCTGACTATGTACTAGCTGGAGGTTTGGAATATCAAAAGAGCAATGGAGAAGCCTTTATTCTCTTATTTTTAAATAGGTTGGCTTTTCTCCCAATTGCAAATACAATAAACGTTCTTCGTAGAAATTTAGATATTACTGAGAAGCATTGAGAGGAGAATGAAAATTCCCAGAAGCTCACCACCCAAAGATGGCGAGGTTTTTGTGGGTCTGGAAAGATTTCCCTTTTCCTTTCCTGGGTCTTGTCTATTGATAAGTAGAATATTCATTAGGATTTGTCTTGGTGCCTGAAAGCTAAGTTGTCCCCGCTTCCAAAGCCTGTTGGATTCTCATCCCAGCCTCCCGCCCGGCGAGTTTAACATTTCTGTGGCTCTCGCCTGCCTTGTGGAAAGGAGAATGACAGTGCTGGACACTTTGTCCTATCCTTGGAGTCTGACAGGTGCCCCCAGTTCCTGCTGCATGTGTGCCCCATATGACCAGTGAGTGGAAGGGGTACGGGCACAGGGCTCACTTGTGCAAGTGTTTGTCTTTCTCTGTCCAGATGATTTCACGTAGCATAATACCCTCGAATTCCAACCATGTTATTGAAAATGGCAAGATTTCATCTTTCTTTATGGCTGAGTAACATTCCATTGTGTGTGTGTGTGTGTGTGTGTGTGTGTGTGTGTGTATGAAACATCTTCTTTATCCATTCATCTATCAATGGACACTTACATTGCTTCCATATCTTGGCTATTGTAGATAACACTGCAATAAACATAAGGGTGTTCAAATTAGTGTTTTTGTTTTCTTCAGAAAAATACCCAGAAGTAGAATTTCTGTATCATATGGTAGTTCTATATTTAATTTTTTGAGGAACCTTCATACTGTTTTCCACAGTGGCTGCACCAATTTACATTCTCACCAGCAGAGCATGAGGGTTCCCTTTTCTCCACATCCTCGCCAACACTTGTTATTTGTTGTCTTTTTGATAACAGCCATTCTAACAGATGTGAGGTGATATCTCTTTGTGGTTTTGACTTGCATCTCCCTGATGATTAGTAATGTTGAGCATCTTTTCATGTGTCTGTTGACCATCTGTATGTCTTCTTTGGAAAAAATGTCTATTCGGGTCTTGTGCCCATTTTTTTTTTAACATCTTTATTAGAGTATAATTGCTTTACAGTGTTGTGTTAGTTTCTGCTGCACCACAAAGTGAATCAGCTATATGCATACGTATATCCCTATATCCCCTCCCTCTTGCGTCTCCCTCCCACCCTCCTTACCCCACCCCTCTAGGTGGTTGCAAAGCACGGAACTGATCTCCCTGTGCCATGCAGCTGCTTCCCACTAGCTATCTATTTTACATTTGGTACTGGAGAGGGTGTGGAGAAAAGGGAACCCTCTTGCACTGTTGCTGGGAATGTAAATTGGTACAGCCACTATGGAGAACAGTATGGAGGTTCCGTAAAAAACTAAAAATAGAACTACCATATGACACAGCAATCCCACTACTGGGCATATACCCTGAGAAAACCATAATTCAAAAACATGTATCACAATGTTCATTGCAGCACTATTTACAATAGCCAGGACATGGAAACAACCTCAGTGTCTGCCCATTTTTTAATCAGGTCGATGTTGAGTTGTATGAGTTTTTTGTATATTTTGGATATTAACCCCTTATCAGATATACTGTTTGCAAATATCTTCTCCCATTCAATAGGAGGACTTTTCATTCTATTGATAGTTTCCTTCACTGTGCAAAAGTTTTTAATCTGATGCAACTCCTTTTACTTATTTTTGCTTTTGTTTCTCTTGCTTGAGGAGATATATCCAATAAATATTGCTAAGACTGATGTCAAAGAGGGTACTGTCTATGTTTTCTTCTAGGAATTTTATGGTTTCAGGTCTTACAGTTAAGTCTTTAAACGATTTTAAGTTTATTTTAGTATATGGTGTGACATAGTTCAGTTTGATTCTTTGGCATGTATCTGTCCAGTTTTCCCAACACCATTTATTGAAGAGGCTATCTTTTCACCATTGTATAGTCTTACCTCCTTTGTCATAGATTAATTTATCATTTAACTGTGGGTTCATTTCTGGGCTCTCTATTCTGTTTCATTGATCTATGTGTCTGTTTTTGTGCCTATACCATACTGTTTTGATTACTGTAGCTTGGTAGTGTAGTCTGAAGTCAGGGAGCTTGATAACTCCAGCTCTGTTCTTCTTTCTCAAGATTGTTTTGGCTATTCCTGGTCTTTTGTGTTTCCATACAAACTTTAGAATTGTTTGTTCTCGTTCTGTGAAAAATGCCATTGGTATTTCAATAGGGATTGCAGTGAAAGTGTAGATTGCCTTGGGTAGAATGGTTATTTTAACAATATTAATTCTTCCAATCCATGAGCACAGTATATCTTTCCATTTGTTTGTGTTGTATTCAATTTCTTTCATCAATGTCTAGAGTTTTTTGAGTACAGGTCTTTTACCTCCTTGTTTAGATTTATTCTTAGGTATTTTTATTCTTTTTAATGCAATTGTAAATGGGATTGTTTTCTTAATTTCTTTTTCTGATAGTTCATTGTGAGTGTATAGAAATGCAACAGATTTCCATATATTAATTTTGTATCCAGCAAATTTACTGAATTCATTTATTAGTTCCCATAGCTTTTTGGTTGCATCTTTAGGATTTTTTATACAGTAAGTCCCCAACATGCAAACAAGTTCCATTCCAAGAATGTGTTCGTAAGTCCAATTTGTTCGTAAGTCGAACAAAGTTAGCCTAGGTAACCAACTAACACAATCCGCTATATAGTACTGTACTTTGATAGGTTTATAATAATTTTCACACAAATAATACATAAAAAGCAAACACAAAAAGCAAAGAAAACATTTTTTAATCATACAGTAACTAAAAAGTACAGTACAACAGCTGGCATACAGGGGCTGGCATCAAGTAAACAGGCAAGAAGAGTTACTGACTGGAGGAGGGAGAGGAGGTGGGAGATGGTAGAGCTGAAGGATCATCAGCAATAGGAGACAAAGAGCAAGCTACAATTTCACTCACACCTGACGTTGATGGAATGCACATTCTCATCTTTGAAAGTTCACATCTTGAAGGTTCATATGTAGGGGACTTACTGTATATATCATGTCATCTGTAAACAGTGACATTTTTATGTCTTCCTTTCCAATTTGGATTCCTTTTGTTTCTTTTTCTTCTCTGATTGCTGTGGCTAGGACTTCTAATACTATGTTGAATAAAAGTGGTGAGAGTGGGCATCCTTGTCTTGTTCCTGATCTTAGAGTAAATGGTTTCAACTTTTCACCATTGAGTATGATGTAGATTCTTGGAATTTTCTTTGTAGACAATCATGTCATCTGTAAATATGGATGTTTTTATTCCTACCATCCTGTTCTGTATGCATTTTAGTTCCTTGCCTTGCCTTATTGCACTGGCTAGAGAATCCACCACTCTGATGAATAAGAATAGTGAAAGCAGACATCCTTGCCTTGTTCTCATTCTTAAGGGAGGTTATGGTCTGTATTGTGTCCTGCAAAATTTATATGTTGAAATCCTAATCCTCAGCACCTCACAAAGTGACTATATTAGGAGATTGAGCCTTTAAAGAGGTAATTAAATTAAAATGAGGTCTTACAGGTAGACCTTAATCCAATATGACTGGTGTCTTTATAAGAAGAGGAGATTAGGACATAGACACACACAGACAGAGGGAAGACCATGTAAGGACACAGAGAGAAGACTGTCATCTCCAAGCCATGGAGAAAAGTTTCTGTGGCAGGTGGAGTTTGAACTATTGAACTAGTTCTTTATTGTTGGACATCCAGAACACCTCCAATTTTCCCCTATTACAAATATGACTGTACTGCATGTCCTTGCTCATCTGTGTGAACATGAAAGATTGACACCTGGAGGGGGCAGAGCTGTGTGGGAGGGGGTGACCTGTGTATTGTCATCCTTGTTTTGGTCGAGGCTCCAGACTGCCTCCCACAAGGTGGTGGGGGGTGGGGGAGTGGTGCACCCCAGGGACTACTCTGACCCTTTCCAAGCCAACTTCCAGTGTTCGGTGCCTGTGGAGTGCTATCTCATGTCTTGGCTCTGTGCTTTGTCATGGAAACAGCCATGAGAGGAAGTAGAATTTTTTTGTTTGCTTTAATTATCTTAGTCTTACAAAATGATTAAAATAAAATTAGGTAATATGGTTATATGGCTAAAAAAACAAAAAGCTACAAGAGAAATCTCACTCCCACCCCTATGTTCATTCACCCCTTTCCTCTTGTTCTCTATAGATAACCATTTTAAACTGTTTTTAAACATTTTCAAACTTACAGAAAAATTGTAAGAATTGATTCACCAAGTGTCAATATTTTCCCATACTTGCTGTCTCTCTCTGTATATATAGGCAGATTTTTTTTTTTTTCAGAACCATTTGAAAAAAAAACGTTTCAGAGCTCACTGATGGAACGTTTTGTGGCTAGGTACTTCCCATTGTGTCACTCAGGCTCTGATCATCTCATTTTAGTGACTAGCTGCATCATCCTTTGAGGTGGCTTTGCCAGATCCCCCCATTGTATTAATTTCCCTCTGCAGTTAGCAGGTGGCCATGTGATTTATCAGCAAGTCCCCCCTAAGTGGGTCTTTGTTGTTTCCAGACTTGCTCTTACCAGCCCTGATGCAGGGAACCACCTGGCACACTGTTGTTGTGTACCTGGGCAGGTGTGCCTGCAGAACTGATTTCCGGAGAGTTGAATTCAGGGCATATGTGCCCTTTCACCCTCCCATCCACCATGTGGAAGGAGCCTCTTCCCACAGCTTCACCTCCCCCCTCCCCCAGTCATTGCCAATCTGACGGGGAGAAAATGTATCTCAGTGTGGCTGTAATCTGTAGTTCTCTCATTATGTGTGAGGTGTTTAAGAACCACTCACATTTCCTTTTCTATGATTATCTGTTCCTGCTCTTTGCCCAGAGTTACTGGCTTCTGGATCATTCCACAGTTCCACTCACCACCCCCCACCCCCAACACACTTATGTGGACTAAATCATGGAGAGTGACTCATCTGATGGCAGATCAGCCATCTGAATCTTAAAAAACAAAACAAAACAAAACAAAACTGAACCATTTTGGAATAAAACCACATTTAGGTTGAGTCAGATTAACTCATCTAACTCCACATGTATAAATCTGATAAACAGCAAACAAATTACTTTACATCTGGTAGCTGCTTTTATCATCCTTTTGTCCCTCATGCTGCCTCACTGATTGACACATGAGCCAGGAAGTTATTTAGAATGTGAAATGCGGTAAGAGACAAGATTTTGAGAGAAAGCCTAACTTGCTCATGGCCTCGCAACAGGACTGTTCCATCTCATTAAAATATTCAGTACTGAATTTATAATCCCTTTATTATGGAGTAATTTTAGATATACAGACAAGCTGCAAAGATAATACAAGTTCCTATACCCTTCACCCAGCTTGCCCCAGCGTGGGCATCTACAAAACCGGGTCCCATTTGTCAAGAAATTGGCATTGATAGAATACCATAAACTGCAGTCTGTAGTCAGATTTCACAGCATCCAATCTGGGGTACCATATTATATTTAGTGTATTGGATTTAAAAAAATTTTTTTAAGCTTTTATTTTTTAAGAGTAGTTTTACTTTCACAGCAATTTTAAGAGGGAAAAGGGATATTCCCATATACCCCTTGCCCCTACACATACATAGCCTTCTCATTAACAACCCCCACACCTCCCCCAGAGTGGTACATTTGTTGCAATTGACTAACTTACATTGACAGATCATAATCATGCAAAGTCCATAGTTTACATTAGGTTTCATTCTTGGAGTATATTGGATTTTAATGTTATATGTGCCCAGAGTTCTACTAAAAGATAGAAGAGAGAATTAGGTTCTCTTTGTATAAGTTTTTATACAAGGAAATAAAGCACCTTGTCTTAATGTTTCTAATGTCTTTTCACAGCATATTGAATAAATGTTGGTTTTACCATTTTTCATCTTTCTATATTTATAGCAACAGTGAGAGATTTTCAATGTTCTGAAAAACATTTCTAAAGGTCCTGGAACAATGGTAGTTTTCCCCTTTGGTCAGGACCACTTTGCAGGCCATTTTCTTGGTTCCACACTGCTGTGCAGTGGGGACTGCCTGCTGCCTGGCCGGTGAGGAGGGATTTGTTGATGCCTGCTCTGGGTCATTGTGTTGGCCCAGGATACCCCATCAGGGACACTGAAGTGGTGTTGGTGTATGGTTTTGGCCTGATCCCCAAGGACACAGAGAGGACCGTGGGGCAGGGAGTGCATACAAGGGCCAGCAGCAGTGCTGAGGGGCTCTGATGGGAGACCAGTGGGCTGACAGCTCTTGGAGGATCCAGAAGAGTGGCTGCTCCATGTGTCTCCCAAGTTGCCCAGTACTGAAGCAGCGATTGCCCAACACCCTTGGTCCAGAGTGTCCACCTGATGGTTCACAAGAGTGTCCTGGGAGAGGTCACTGGCACATAAGGTACTGAAGGACAGCAAGAGCTAGGTCATCTCAGATCAGCACAGGCAAGAAGACAGGGCTACCCCCAGCCCTGCCACTTCCTGGTGACAAGGAAACTGGAGGCTCTGTTCTCTGCTCTGCTTAGAGCCAGAGGATTTGATGGGATCTCTGAGCGTCCACTCAGAATGTATGCAGGTGGGTTAGGCACCCTCTTTTCTAACAGGCGCTTTTCCATTGCTGGCGACTGTGAGTAAACTCTGAATTTGTCCCCATGGGAAAGTGTCTTAAACATCAGAGTCTCATACAGGGCTTAGGTATGATCGCAAAGCTCAATGACACATACAGTATAGGTGAGAGATGACTTTTGCCCAGAGCTAGTGCTTTTGCTGTCCCCTGGCCTCTGTGTCTGCAGGAAAACCTCAGTGAGGCCCAGCCACACATTTGATTCTGCACATTCTGGGGCCATCAGATGTCCACAGCCAGGGACACCCTTGCATGACCGGAGGATGTACCCTGGTAGTTGATCTTATTCTGAGCAGCATTTGGGGTAGGCCTGTGGGTGCCAAGTTACCCCACAAATCCAGTCCAGGCAGAGTCTGGCTCAGGCATGTGCTTACTAAATACCAGCTGGGAAAGGAGGGTCCTACCAGCAGACCAGAACCATGAAGGGGGACTGGTGGAGATACGCGAGGAAGGCTGTGACCCTGCTTCTGGGGCTGGGTTGATGGTGGTTGTTGGGAGGTGCGGAGTGGGACAGAGAGCAGAGAGGAATGGGGATGAGCTGGAACCTGCTAGCACTCCTGTTTGGGTCTCTCTCATCTAAGCACAATGACTTTCAGAAAGGGAGGCACCGCTTCCCTTTCATCTCCCAGATCATGGGCAAATTTCCCTTGTGACCAGCCCTAACTCAGGTCCCCAGGGAGAATGGGTTCTGGGGGACAAAGGTCCAGCTTAGCTCGTTGACAGTCTGGGGTCCAGTCCTCTCCATCTGGTGGCTCCTGGCCTGACTTCCATGCATTTGCCTGGCAGATGGAGAAGAGGAGCTGGAAGATTGCGTGGGCATTTTTTGAGAGGCCAGGCCTGAAGGGGGCATGTCGCTCCCATTGTCCAGTGCTGGCAACATGTCCCACCATCAGCAGGGGAGGTCGGGAGTGAAAAGATGTGGTCACTTCACTCTCCAGAAGAAAGTGGAGGCGGTACTGTCCTGTACTCCTCACACTCAAGGAAGTGCAAATAAGAAACAACCATATGTGGCCATTTTATGTTCAATATTTTATACTATAAAAATACTCGTTTTGGATGACCTCTGTTCCTCAAGCTGGGACACAGCACTCTCGGAGTGAACGGAGAACCAGGGAGTTCAGGGTTGGGCAGGAAATTAATGTACAGATGTACAGAGAGACAAACAAATTTATAGAGAGACTCCATAAACGCTGGACTTAACCCCCAAGGCCTCTTTCTTCACGCTTTCCACTGTTCTTCGTGCAGACCTGTTTGTTGAAGAGCACAACAGTAAAGTCAGGTAAGAATCACGGGATTGGAGATACACGAAACGTAGCTAACATTCAATTCACGAATCACTCGGTTTATTGCACACAATCAGCACACAACAGAGCTTAGTCAAAGTAGGGAGAAAATAGGAAAGGGGGTAATGAACCACTCCAGGGAGAAGTCCCGGAAGGAGGCATCTCAGCACCAGCAGCAGTCTCTGGTCCAGCAACAGGTGTCTTGACAAGTGTGAGTGGAAAGTCGCTTCTGCTCCAACAGAGCCTCCGGCAGGTCCGTCTGGAACAGTTCTCAGCAGCGTGGAGCCGGGTCCTCCAGCAAAGAGCCTTTAAGTCATTTGGCTCAGTGGTCTCAACTTTTAAGAAGTCAGTAAGGTGTAATGGTTACACCCCAGGGGGTTTTGTCTCTATTAGTCACCCTTTCTGTTCCCGAAATCTTTCCAAGGATGTTGCCAAACAAGTTCCTTATCTATATTGACACTCTCAGTGTATTATACTCACAGTCCTGTATTGGACATTTCAAAACAACCAGTATGGAAGTTCACATTCACCACTGTGACTCCATCCTGAATTACTTAATGTAGCTTAAATCTTATGCGTTTCACACAAGATGAGCAGGAATCATAACACAAAAGAAATCATATCACAAGACCTTCCTGGGTTCCGCACCAGCCTGTCCCTTATTCCAAGAGACTGCCCCATACTCTGTGAGGGCCGAGAGCTAGGCAGCAGTCCCACCTCGGGATGTGGGCTCTGCCCCATTCAATGTCCCCAAGACCAGTTTCTTATGGCTGGCCTGGGGCGCTCTCCCTTTGGATCACCTCCTGAGTGAAGTGAGTGAACATTCCCCCTGGTAGAAAGGTCTCTGCTCACCCGCTCTCTCCAGCCTTTGGTTCCACACAAGTCCCTTTTGGTGACTTCTTTCAGGGTTCTTCTGCCTTCCTCAGATGGGCCGCCCCTAGGTCCTTGCCAGCTGTCCTTGTAGGTGGGGCGGGGCATTTCTGGGGCAGAGCAGGGGCCGTGGGGGAAGCCCTCCTGATCAGTGTTGCCCCCTGTGCAGTGAGCTGCTTGGGGGAGGAGTGAGCATCCCCTCTGGAGGATGGATGGGCATGACGGTTTGGGGCACTTGGCCTTCCCCTGAAGAGCCTCTGATTGGTGAAGCTATTCAGGGCCACCAAGAGTGAATGACAGAATCTTCACCATTGTTACCAGGGAACCCTTCAGGGTTGAGGAAACAATTTGGACCATTGGGTCACTAATGAAATAATTGGATAGAGAAATAGGAATGTGTACCATTAATACCCTGTAGTCACCTCTTCACTTTGGGCTGATGCCCCCTGACCTTAAGGTGATGCCCATTTCCTGATGACCATATTATATCATTGCATAACAGATCTATCTATTATTGCATAACGAAATGCCCAAAACTTAAGTGGCTTAAAAAGACAGTAAACACTTACCAACTCAGTTTTGGTGGGTCAGCAATTTGGGTACAATTTATCTCTGGCTTGGGGTCTCTTGTGAGTCTGCAGTCTTACCCAGAGACTTGACTCTGAGTAATTCACTCCCTCATGGCAAGTTGGTGCTGGCTGTTGGCTGGGGGGCCCAGCTCCTCCACACATGAGGCTCTCCTCAGAGATGCTTGAGCACTATCATGACATGGCAGCTGGCTCCCCCAGAGCAAGTGACCCAGGAGAGAAAGGCAGAAGCTGCAATGTGATGGGTGACCTGGCCTCGATATTTCTGCAGTGTCCTATTGGCTGCATTACGGGGTCAACCCTATTCAAAGGGGGCATGGCTTCAGAAGAGTGGGATCACCAGGAGCCACCTTGGGAGCTGACTGCCACAAGCACGCTTCTTGTTGGATGGTGTCACCTCCCAGTGGAGACCCCCGTCTCAGGATGAGAGGGCACTTTACCCCAGTTCTGCTTTCTGGCCATGCCCCGCCACCACATGACCTTCGGGTCATTATAACTGGTCTGCTGCTGTGCTGCCAGGGTTCATCTCTGCTTTCTTAGGTCAGTTCTGTACAGCAGAGGTCTGGGCTTGGGTCTCCATGTCCTGATGGAGTTCCCCCTGCCACTCTCTTGTCTGAGGGATGTCAACAAGGGGAAGGGCTGTGCTGGAGGATGGTGTCAGGCACTGTCCTTCCCAGCCTGGGATGGAAGCATTCCGATGGTCAATCTGCCACAGGCCAGGCTCTCGTTCCTCACAAAAACTCCAACCATGCATCCTGTATTATCTCCATTTTATGAGAAGAATTGGAGCTCCGAGGGGCTCAGTGATGTGTGGAGGTCACACAACCTGTGAGCCAGGATGTGAAGCCAGGTGCCCCTGAAACACAGGCCACCCTGTCTTCTGTCACCTGCTGGCCGGGCTACTCTGAGTCCTCAGCGATGGCTGGGGGCCAGATGGAACTCATCCTCACATTGGTCTTCAGATTCCTGGAGGGAGATGCACCTGTGTATCCTAGAGCTGGGCCTGGGTCCAGGGTGGCCATACTCCTAGGGTCTGGTGCATGGTGGCTTTCACTGAAATTAGTCATGGAGGTGAGTGAGAGCTCATCAGTGTCCTAGTTGTACAATTCTTCAAATCTTTGGTTGAAAGGAAGAATATCTGGAGGTGAAAGTGGGTAGCATGTCTCAGCCTACCCCCTCCCAAACAACTGGTAAATATTTGGTAGAACTGAGGGCGGAAGCAAGTCCTTTCTCCAGCTGGTGTAGGCATCACTTAGGAACTCGTGGAGAAACATGGCTGTGTGCTCTGCCAAGGGAGGTCAGGGTGGGCTGGAGAAATTATCTCATTAACTGGCCCTTTCGATGATTTCATTCGTTACACTCACATGATCCCTGTGTGTTAGGTACTGCCTCTGAGGGTGGGGCTCTATGGTGACACCACTGCAACAACAAGGAAACCAAGGCCCAGAGAAATTGCTTTGTTTTTTAAAAAGCATGTAAGCCTGGATGAAGAATCCATCATTTAAATTAGGTCAGAGTTCATGGTCTAAGCCTTGTAGGGATCCTGTATCTTTATATATTTACTTTCACCCTAGAAGTCATGGAGCCCTCCCTGTGGGTGCTGGGGGGCTGGATTGGGCTGGAGCATCTGTTCTGGAACAGGTCTCCTCAGGAAGTGGCGGGGGACTGGCTTCACCCCTGGGAGCATCTTGAAATAATCTGTTTTCACTGGGACCTCTCAATTTTCCAACCGTCTGCGGCCATTTTCACCGTTCCCACCAAAGAAGACCTGAAGAAGCCTCTGGGGGCCCATTAGCCCCTTTCTTTGATCTAGGGGCCACTGCCTGTATGGTCTGGGGCCAGCCTCACCGCTCAGGCACTGAACCCACTGACGACACCTCTCTGAGGGTCTGAGCGACAGGTGCCTCGAGGTCTGCTTAGAAAAACCCACAGAGGCAGAGGCAGAATGGCTGCAGCTTCCACGCCCAGAACAACTCAGGGACACCCAAGCAGCCTGTTAAACTTTAAACCAGCACAGGCCAGGATGGCCTGGGCCTTGGACAGCGTTCCAGCCGGTTTGGGCTGTATTTTTGCAAATAAGGCAGGGGGAGAACCAGTGAGCTTGGATGTGTGATAGTGCGGAAATGCAAATGCACTGTCGTTTAGTGACCCATATTGCGAAAACCATCAAAAGGAAGTTGTGTTTTGCTGCTGCCTGAAGTCAGTCCTGGAGAGAAGTGTGTGTGCCGCAGAAGACAGGTGAGTGGTGCTGGCTTCGGGGTCTTCGCCAGCCCTGAGAGCCTGTGCTGGTCCTGTAAGGGGCACTTTCGGGGTCAGGGGAAGTTCAGAGCAGGAGCCGTTTGGGGTCGGATGTTTTCAAGGCAGGAAGCTGCCGTGGTGGCGCTGAGTGGTGTCTTGTGTCCCTTTGTCTTCCTGTGGTGCCTCTGGCATGATTTGTAACAAGTCAGGTTATTGTGGGCATCATGGAACAGCAAATGAGCACGCCTGCCAGGACAGTGGTGGGTGTCATCTGCGGTGGCTTAGACTCTAGCAAAGATGAACCTGAGGCCAGGGTCCCAGAGTAGGCTGGGCCTACGGAGGAGGGATGAATGGTCCCAAACACAGTCCCTAGGGGGCTAGGCCTTTCCACATGGTGGGGCTCCAGAATATTCCTCTGCAATCTACATTTTAGGTACTGACAGACTGGGCCTGTCCATGATAGTGCTACTAGGAAGGAAGGCCAAGCCCATCAGGGCCTCCTCAGAATCCCACACTATGCCCAGACAGTGCAGGGTGGTGGGCGGACTACCTGTGAGAGGCTCGCAGACTGGGGGAGGCTCATGGGCAGCCGTGGGGTACCAGAGGCAGCCGTGTTTGTGCCCGTTGTACAGAGTGGACATGTTCTAGGGCACGACTGCACCCAGAGCACTGGGCTCCCAGGACCCTCTGGGGTTTGTAGTGTGGGAGTCCCTGTGATTGCTGACAATCAGCCCATTTACAGCGTCTTGCAGTCGGTGAGGTGCTGTGGAGTCCCCTTGGGAGGTGGAAAGTTGGGCCTGGGGTTCTCTGAGACCCCACTGGAGAGGGGAAACTGAGCATGGGGCAGCAGGTGGCTGGTGCCCTGCTGATGTTCGTGGCCAACTGGGACGTTTGGCTTGCAGCCCCTCCCCCAGCTTGTGACTTTGGGCACATGCTTCGACCACTTAGCTTTCCTGTATGTGAAGTGGGGTCTGAGTGGTGCCGGGCTCTGGAGGTGAGCACAGACCCCTGGAGGCCGGGTGTGCTTGGGGCAGCTCTGCTATTATTCGGATTGGTCCTCAGACAAAGCCCAGGGTGACCTCGCTCCGCCGTTCTTTCAGGAGAGGAAACTGAAGGCCACAGAGAAACTGAGGCCCACCCCTTGCCCTAGACCATGGACTGCAAGATGCCAAGCCGGGCAAACTCAAACCTTTGGAGCCTGACAGCTTGACTGGCAAGTGGCCCTGGGGCTGGGTGGGGCCGGGTGCGGAGGCGGAGGAAGTGGTTTGTCTCCAGCTGGTTGGTTGCAGGAGGCCAGAGGCCCTGGTTCCTCTCCTCGGGCTGATGTCTGTCTCCGCACAAAAACCAGCACCTCCAAATACGCAGTGCCTCGCAAAGCTGGACACGACTGTGTGCTCTGCACACACAGAAGCCTGGACTGTGGTAGGTCTGTTGTGGTTAAAGCTGAGATGAGGTGCTGAGTGAAGCCCCAGAGGAAGGGTGAGGCTTTGCTGCCCGGAGTCCCTTGAGAGCCTAGGGTGACGGGTGTCCCTGGACCCAGAACAGTGACCATGGAAGAGTCGCTGATCCAGTGCCAGGAGCACCTGCCTTGCTGCATCCTTGCCACCTTCCCCAGGTGGGCTCTGACAACCCTACTGACAGATGAGGAAACAGGTCCATGGAGAAGTGGGTGAACATAGGGGTAAAAATGTAACCTTGGGGCAGTATTAACCATAGCCGAGATGTGAAATGCAAACCTGGGGCTTCCCTGGTGGCGCAGTGGTTGAGAGTCCGCCTGCTGATGCAGGGGACGTGGGTTCGTGCCCCGGTCCGGGAAGATCCCACATGCCACGGAGTGGCTGGACCCGTGAGCCATGGCCGCTGAGCCTGCGCTTCCGGAGCCTGTGCTCCACAACG
>NC_041222.1:83730478-83747706 GCF_002837175.3 Physeter macrocephalus
AAAAAAAAAAAAAAAAAAAAAAAAAAAAAATTGCAAACCTGATGGGGTGTCACTCACTTGCACGACCCCCTGGCTACCCACAGCTATGAGATCCATCCTGGCTCCAACCACCAGGTCCCATCCCCTCCCTTTCTGGGCTCACCCACCTAGGCACACCGTCAGCTCTTCAGATGGCCTGGCTCACTCTTGTTTGCTTTGTGCCCTTCCCTCTGTCTGATGCTATCTGATGCTGTTCCCTCAGTCTGGGACACTGGTCTCTCTTCCTCAGATGCTGTTCTCTCTGTCTGAGATAATGTTCCCTCTGCCTGGGATATTGTTTCCTCTGTCTGGGACACTGTTCCCTCTGCCTGAGATGCTGTTGCCTCTTCCTGGGACACTGTTCCCTCTGTCTGAGACTCTATTCCCTCCGTCTGGGATGCTGTTTCCCCTGTTGGGACATTGTTTCCTCTGTCTGAGATGCTGTTCCCTCTGTCTGCAAAACTGTTCCCTCTGTCTGAGGCTCTGTTCCCTCTGCCTAGGAGGCTGTTTCCTCTGCCTGGGATGCTGTTTCCTCTGTCTGTAATGCTGTTCTGTCTGCCTGGGATACTGTCCCTTCTGTCTGAGCCCCCATGTGTGATGACTTGTCACCTAGGTCCCCAGTGAAGTGGATGGTGGCTGACCTTACACATCAGCTCTGGGGGTTTTGGTGGGGCCCACTCGGAGCCCCTCGGTGCCCAGGACACAGAGCTCTTGCTGGTGCAGGTATGTGGCTTTAGGAAGGTGAATCCATCGTCTGGGTGTCCCTTTTGCTGTAATTACCTAACAGGGTCACTGTGAAGTTAGATGAGACGACGTGGGGCTGTCGAGTGATGGACTGTAGGAGATGGGATTTGACCTTCTGTAATATTGATTTACATTTTATATTTTCAAAATTTGGACTCAGCCAGAGGACATTTTGGTATGGTTATGTAAAAGTACGTATCAGAAGGCAAATAAGACCGCTTGAGATGCTGATTCAAATTCATCTATTCACTTCCTCACCGAACATGCTTACTGAGTCCTGCTGTTTGCCAGGTGGGGGACCATGTGAAGGAGGCGAGATTTCCACCTGTGTGGGCTGCAGCCAGTGGGGAGTGGAGGTGGGAGGTGTGGCTGAGCCTGGAGGGGTAGGGGGGACGGAGGAGGGGCGGCCTCATCTGGGGAAGGCTTGTCACAGAGCAGGGAGTGAGTCCAGGGAGCTGCGCCAGGCTGTTCCTCTAGAGGGAGCACCTTGCAAAGGCCCCTGAGGTGGCTCAGTGTGGAGGGAGTGGCAGAGTTACATCTGTGTTCAAGGATTTCAGTGTCAGTCGGAAGCTGTTGGAAAGTTCTTATCTGTTTTGTTTCATTACTTTTTTAAATAAAAATTTCAAACATAATCAAAAGTAGAGAGAAGTATGTAGTGAGCCCAGGGTGCCCAATGGAGCAGGTCAGAATGGAACAAGGAACCCCCCTTGCCCCACCCCAATTGTGGGCCTGGAGGTCTTGGGTACTGCAGAGATCAACTTTTTTCCCCAAAAACTTTATTGCAAAACATTTCAATCATACAGCAAAGCTCCAAGAATTTTACAATGTCCCCTCCTGAAATTCTACTTGCTTTATCACACATCTACCTGCCTATGCAAGGAAAGATTTATTTTTTATTTCAAAGGTTGTGATTTTATTTTTATAGTTGCTTTTAATGTATGGTCATGCACAGTGTCTGTAGTGTTTATATTTATACTCCTTCTAGATGAAAGTAAAATAAAAACAGAAACAAAATATGAAACAGAAAGAAGTATAGAAAATTCAAAAATAGGAAATAAAGAAAAATATTAAGTAAATACATAAGTAAAAAGATTAAGTAGAAACAGTGCAGGGACTTCCCTGGTAGTCCAGGGGTTAAGACTCCACGCTGTCAATGCAGGTGGCATGGGTTGGATCCCTGGTCAGGGAACTAAGATTCCACATGCTATGCAGCGTAGCCAAAAAAAAAAAAAAAGAAAGAAACAGTGCAGTGGTCTGTTTCCAGGCACAGCCACCCTGCTCACAGTGCAGCCCTGCATGTAACCCTTCTTGTCATAGCTCCTTACACTGCACCCAGTGCGTTCCCTGAGTTTCTGTCAATCCAGCTCTGGGCACACGTCATCACTACTGGGCTCACTGTGTGATTTCACCAACTCCTACTGTAGCTGAGCAGGCCCTGTGACAGGGGACCTGGGAGCTTCAGGCGATGCTAATGGCTGAAGGCCATCACCCTATGAGGTGTCCTGCCCATGTTTGTCGTTTAGGGCCACTAAAAATGTATGACATGGCCAGTTGAGGGTAGAGTGTTGTGCACTGCCTCAAGCTTTAAGAACCTTTGCAGGACTGTTGTTGGGTCCAATTTTACAGACAAGGAAACTGAGGTTTGGGGAAGTTGAGCTCATCTCTGGTTACCGGGTCAATAAGTGGTAGAAACTGATCACTCTGGATGCAGGGCCTCAAGCCCACTGTGCTGCTGCCTCCCTGGATCCACGCAGGAGGGCCAAAGATGCATCATGCAATCCATGGGAACTGTCATGCCCCCATAGGCCCAAGAAGACGGCCTGGGGTCAGAGCAGGGAGGAGCCCAGGCAGGGCCTCTACATAGCTGGAGTTGGCTGACCCTCCCTGGTGGGCAGGGGTCTCTAGTCCTCCCACCTCCCTCCCAGTGAGGCACCTGTGGTCTCAGGAATGTAATCAACCAGGAAATCATCCTGCATTTTCCCCACAATCATTTATTGAGCCTCTAATAATGATACCCATGTTCTGTGCTGGGCCATGAGCCGTCTCTGAGCCTCACCTCGTCAGGTGGGGGACCAAAAGACGGTCTGGAGGCCGAGACCAGAGCCAGAGCCACACAGAGTGTGGGCCACAGTCCAACCATCCAACTACCCACCAGGTCTGTTCGAGGCCCTGCCCTGGGGGCCATGTTTCCTGACGAGTAGGGGGGGCAGTGCATGGTGACAATGCATCAGCGGCGGGGTGAGAGGTTTACAGGCAGCTCTTGCTGGGGGCCAGGCCTCTCCACAACCGCACATCACCGTGGGCCTCGAGGCTTCCGGGTGGGTGAGTGGAGAAAAACCCTGGGTTTGAGGCCCAGGGTGACAGGAATGCAGGGCAGGGAGTAAGTTTTCAGTGCTTTTGAATCACTGTAACTTTGACCCTAATTTACAGAAATTTCTACACAAACCTTTCTGAAATGCATTCCTTTTTTTAAAAGCTGTTTTATTTTTTACTGTGGTAAAATACACATAACATAAAATTTACCATTTTAACCACTTTTAGGTGTACAGCCCTGTGGCATTAAGTACATTCACGTTGTTATGCACCATCGCCACCATGCATCTCCAGAACTTTTTTATCATTCCAAAATGAAAATCTATTCCATTCGATACTAACTCCCCATTCCCCAGTCTCAGCTCCACCATTCTACTTTCTGTCTCTATGATTTGCCCCCTGCAGGTACCTCATACAAGCGGAGTCTTAATATTTATCCTTTTTTGTCTGGGTTGTTTCACTCAGCACGTCCTCGAGGTTCATTCATGTTGAAGTAGGCTTCCACCCTTTGGCCACTGTGAATAATGCTGCTCTGAACCTTTGTTCACATGTGAACAGAGGGCAAACATCGGTTCGAGTCTCTGCTTTCAATTCTTCTGGGAGAAATGCATGCTTGAGGACATAAGGGATTCATGTTGGAATTTGGTGTTGAAACAAATGCAGCTTCTCTAAGAAAATCTGCAGCACACCTAGGAGCGTTAGGACCCCCACCTACCTCACACCCCCGCTGTCCACCCTGCAGGCCCCTGCCCACTCACCAGTATCCCAGTACTAGAACGGACAGGTAACTTGCTTCTTTTTTGTTTTTCCATAGTATCTAAGTTTTCTTAAAAAAAAAAAATGACCCATCACTCACGCAGTTTAAAAAAATAACAGTAACTTTTTAAAGTGATGGTGCGAACTGTTTGGGGAACATCTGATCAGGGCGTCCCAGCAAGCTGGGAAGGTGCTGTGCTGATCCATCTCCTTTCCTCCCCACTCTGCTGGCCCCATACCGTCCCGAGGTCCCATTGACCCCAGCGAATTTTGAAGCATGTGGCACCCCACAGTACCTGTGTCCATCTCTGTGTTCTCAGCACACAGGATGGAGAACGCAGACTGTACCAGCTGTAGCCAGAGCACTTCCCGGGCTGAGGCCCCAAGGCAAGTATTGAGCTTCTGGATCCTGACACTGGAGTGCAGGCACCACTGGGTCACGGGGCAGCTTTGCTGACGTGTCATTGATCGTTGCATCTGGCATGGCCAGCGCAGCCAGACCTTTGTCACTGCTGATACAGCCTTGTGGGTTTCTTCAGCCTGCAACCTGCATGCAGGTGTGTGCAGCACAGCAGTTTCTGATATTGCCCTATGGTGCGTTCAGTATTGTTTGGATTATCTCCTTCACGTAACCAACCACCTGGATATGGTAGGGTAAACAGCAACCCCACCGAGGATTGTCATCTCTCATGATGCTGGGGCTCTTGGGGTGCGTTCCCGTGGCTCTCCCTCAGGGTTTCTCTGGGACTGTCGCCAGTGAGGGCTGGAACTGTTTCAAAGTCTTCTTCTCAGGCTCACACATCTGATGGCTGCTGCCAGCTGTCAGCTGGGGCCCCATGTGCCGGGGTCACTAAGCCATGTCAGTGACAAGACAGCCGAGGTCTCTGCCCACTTGGGGCCTCCAGGGTACCAGGTGACAGGCAGCAAGTGAGACGGGCACACTGGTGGTTTTAGTGGGGGCTCCTACACTGTTTCCAAGGTGGGGACGTCCAGCGGCAGGTGGAGCGGACTTGTGGCCCATCTGTAAGACTATCCCTGCCCATCTCAGGCAGCTACCAAGTGGTTCAGAGACTCCAGGGCAGGCACCACAGCATTCATGCTACCCCATCCACTGGCTGCTGTGGATGGAGCCACTTAACGGTCCACAATGCACTGGATAGTGGGGCACATTTAATTTCTCTGTACTTCTCCTGTCCCCACACCTCCCCCAGTCCCAGGTTTGGGGCCTTTGATGCTGGGCGGTGGCAGCCTCGGGTGTCAGGGGCCGTGGGTCCTGAGTTCGGCAGCAGGCTCAACTCACCTAGGGTGGGCTCTCTCAGCTCAGGGCTTCTAAAGGGAGAGCTGAGTGGCTGGGAAGACAGAAATGACCAACGCTCCTTGGCTCCTCCGTGATTACACGTCCCTGGACTTGGGCACGTCAGAATGAGCCCAGAGCCCAGTCCAGGGGGTTCAGAGCAGCATGTCTGGAGGACCCAGGTCCTGGGTGCTGATTACCCCAGGCCAGCATGGCCAGGGTCAGCCTTGGCGTCCTTGTCTGAAACATGGAATGTCACCCACCTTGGTGATTGTGACTGAGCAAGGGTACAAAAGCACTCAGCACATCTCCTGGCACATGGGGTGTGTGGGTGTGTATATATAATTGGATATACGTTTATATATATTTGTGTATGTGTGCATGTGCATATGTGTATACACGTGTGGAGGCATGTGTGTGTTTATATGTGTGTATGTTGGGCACCCTTGAACATGTGTCTCCTCTCCCCCAACCCTACCCTAGCCCCCGGCTCCTCTGAGCAGTGTGGAGGGGAGGTTGGGACTGGACTGGGCTGCCCTGCACTCACTTTGGCCTTGGACAGGCAGCAGGGAGACCAGTCCTGAGGTAAGCAAGGCTGTGGGCTGTATCCTGTGGCTTCTCAAATCAGATCAGAGGGTCATCTGATCTTTAGGAAGGTTGCTCTGCAACCAGGACCTCCCTCCACCACGTACTCTACTCCCTGGAGGATGTCTTTATGCTGAGCCCTGGGCTTCCCACTCTGGCCGAGCATGGTTCATCTGCCCTTGCACTAAAACCCTTGGAAGATAAGATGGTCATGGCTAAAGGGCCTCCAGAGGAAAGGCACACTTCCTCCCTTTGAAGGTCATCCAGGCAGGCCAGCCTCCCCAGGCTCTGGGCCTACCACACCCCTCACCACCCTCCTCTACATGATTCATTGTGCCTTCTGTAACAAGGAAAATGACACTTGGTGAGTGTCAGCAACTCACCAAGTTTGCACAGCTCGGAGGTATCTGATATTCCACAGGGTAGAGTCAACATACAATTAACTGCATATGTTTAAAATGTACAATTTGACGTTTCAACATACACATATACACCTGTGAAAGTGTCGCCACTGCCAAGATGATGAGCACAGCTGTCACCCCTTGAAGGCTTTGCTGTGTTCCGTTGTAACCCCCACACCACACCTACCCCTCCTTCCAGGCAACATCCTTGTCTGCTTTCTGGCACCACATGTTAGTGTACATGTCCTAGAATTCTATGTAAATGAGAAAAAAATAGGTGCCTTTTCTTTTGTCTGTCTTCTTTCACTTGGCATGATTATTTCTAGATTCATCCATGTTGTTCAGAAGTATTCTCTTTTCCCCTCAATGGTTGAAAGATTTGTTTAGAATTGGTATCAGTTTTGGTCATTATTTTTCTCAAATATTTTTCAAGCTCATTCCTTTTTTGAGACTCCACATATATATTCTGGTTACACAGATATTATGCTGCTTAAAGTTTTTCCACATCTCACAATTCATTCTCGCTCTTTCATTTTAGATATCTTCTATTGTCTCTCTAAACTCACTAATTTTTCTTCTACAATATCTAATCTGCCATCAATCCCTTCCAGTGCGTCTTGATCACACACTTTGTGATTTTCATCTCTAGAAGTTGGATTTGCATCTTTTTTTAATTCTTCATGTTTCTACTGACCTTTTAAATATAACACGGGTAACTGCTGCCGCCTTAATGACCTTGTCTGGTAATTCTAACATCTGTATCATATGTGGGTCAATTTCAACTCACTGCCTTTTTCTCCTCACTATGGGTTGTGTGTTCCTGCCCTCCGTGTCTGGTAATTTTTGGTTGGATGCCAGACACTATAAATCTCACCTTACTGGATGCTGAATATGTTTGTGCTCTTATAATTGTCCTTAGGCATTGTTTAGGGAGGCAGTTAAGTTGTTTGTAAACAGATGGACTTTCCTGTTAAAATTCATCAGTATTTGTTAGGTGGTACCTGAGCAGAGCTCACCGTGGGGCTAATTATGCCCCACACTGAGGCAAGACCCTTCCAAGTTCTCTAACTCCCTGTGGATCTTGGGGTTTCCAGTCTAGCTGGTGGAAACAGGCATATTCCCTGCCCTGTGTGAGCACCAGGTGATGTTCCCTCTGACCCTCTCAAGTAGATCTTTCTCCAGCATTGCTGTTTCCTCACACATGTACTGAGCCATCTCCGAGAGCCCTTGTCAGCTCTCTGCGCTCTCTCTGTGCAGCTCTCTCTCTAGTGCTCT
This sequence comes from Physeter macrocephalus, assembly GCF_002837175.3. Lineage (NCBI taxonomy): Eukaryota > Metazoa > Chordata > Mammalia > Artiodactyla > Physeteridae > Physeter > Physeter macrocephalus. Next base: position 83,737,865 of record NC_041222.1, read on the forward strand.
ATCCTGTGACCTCCAGCTGCCTTCGTGTTCCTGGACTCCCAGCTCTGTCTCCTTACTCAGGGGTCTACCTGGGATCCCCTTCTCTGGGCAGGAAGCTGGTGTGAGAGAGGGATCACTGCATTTGTGCCCATCTCCCAGGAGCACCGCGCTTTGCTGCCTGGTGCAAGGTGTCTCTCAACTGTTGTTTCACATGTTTTATCCATGATTTGGTTATTTCCAGTGAGAGAGTATCTCCAGTTTCTGTTATTCCATCTTGACCAGAAGCAGGAATCCCTGAGGTGTGATTGCAGCAGGCTCCACCTGGCACCAGATGGCTGCATTGGACACACAAAAGCTGAGTGCGTGGCCTGCATTCCATCTGGCATATTTTGACTGCTGTGTCATGTCTGATTTCCGGAAACTGGAGTTTATCACCTGTGCTATGAGAAAAATGCAGCAAAGCATGCATTTTCTGTTTAGAAATCTTGATATTTCTCCCCATTAAGCTCTTTAAGAATGTGGCAGTAGCCAATACTAAATGTGCACCCTGCACTGGTTTTGGTGTCACTTAAAGATAGGTCCACTCAGAAGAAATCTGACTGCATGGAAGGCAAGAGCGCAGGAGACTATCACAGGGGCTGGAGTTGGTGCTTGACTCCTGGGGCCTCGCCAGCCCTCAAGGCCACGCACGCACAGAGGTGGCTCATGCTTTTCTTCTGAGCACAGTCTGACCGGAGGCCCTTCTGCTGCATGGATGGCAGAGGGTCAGCCTTCAGGACACCTTTTCGGTTGTGTGTGTTGCGGGGAGGGGAAACTGCATCTCCACCGATGGTTCTTTATTTTGTTTAGCAAGAGAGGAAGGGAATGTGTGAAGAAGCCACTGGCAGCAGAGCTGAGTGAGTGCCTGTGTCTGGGAGGGTGTGTGGAAATGCCAGCCAGCTCTTCTCAGACACAGTGGGCACTGCACACTCAAGGGGACTCTTTCTCCCTGAGTCACTGCATGACTGGGGACAAGCTCAATTCTGGCCCCAGTTTTAAGCCAGGGCCTAGAAGCTGCTGCACGGGGGCCAGGGACTCAGCCATGTTCCATCCACCTGCAGACCTCTATGACCTGCCCGGGGGTCTCCTGCACTGGGTGGTGGCATGAAGATGCCCTTCCATGTTCTCCCTTGAGCACTGGGTCTGTCACCCACGCTGCTCCAAGTGCCAGTGGAGAAGGTGGTTTTCATTCTCCTTTCACGTTTTTTTTTAGAACCTCCTGAACTGCTCCACTTCAAAACTGCTGGGCAAGAAAAAGATTTTCAGCGAATCCCCCCAGACCCCCAACCCTGTGCAAGGCCTGGGCTGGCCAACTCAAACGACCTGGAACGCAGCCAGTAGGGAGCCTGGCACCCACCCTTCCATCTCAGTGTCCTGGCGGAGTCTGACAGCCTCAGGTAACCCACCTATTGCCCAGAAATAAGTGACTGCCGCTCCTGGTCCCTGTCCTCCTCTGCAGCTCCACTGGGGGTTCAAGTGGAAGATTCTGGGGAATGTCAATCTCCTCCCAGTCTAGTCTCACCTTTGACCCTCTCTGTGCACCTAGACTGACACTTGAAGGTGCCTTTCCTCCATGAGGGTTTCCAGAAGAGGCACCATGTGAGGGCATGAAGTAGCTCCAGTGCTTAGCAGGAAGAGGAATTGGGGACCAAGATCCATCCTCCTCAGGCTCCAGGTCTCTAGAAAATGACAGGTCTCCTGTCAGACAGAATATCGACGGTGATATTGAGGGAGGGTCTTGATGGGGATACTGCCTCACCTCAGAGCTACATGGTAGGATAGAGTGCCACAGATGCCAAAGCACAGTACAGACCAGATTCACTGTGCTCATGATGGTTATCGCTATTCTTTTACACATATATTCTGAATTCATTGAGGGGCAGGTAGCTTCACGCTACAGAATTCATTCCTCCCTCTCCTTTTTTTTCTTTCACTCTCTCTTTTTTCTTTCTTTCTTTCCTTCCTTCTTTCCTCCCTTCTTTCCTTCCTTCCTTTTTTCTTTCTTTCTCTCTTTCTTTCTCTCTCTTTCTTTCTCACTCCCTCCCTCCCTCCCTCTCTCTCTTCCTTCTTTTTTTTAATGAAGAAATTTATTTTTAGAATAAAATGCTTTCCATTTGCCATTGCCCCAAAGCCTGCCTAGTCAGGACCCAGCTGAGGCTGACCAGGGTGTTCACTTCACACTCAGCCCCAGCCCCCCTCCTCCATGTTGATTTTCTCCAGAGGGCCCCACCTGGGGGCTGGTCCCTGGCCCAGCTGGCATTGACTGTGCTCATTTCTCCCTGACAGGAAGCCCCTGGCCAGCCCCTCACAGAGCTCAGAGAACTCAACTTTGAGGATGGAGCCAGGAGGGGGGTCTTCAATGCTCCCAGCCCCCATTGCCACCTGGGGGGAGCCAGATGCTGGGCCTAGCAACTCCTCCCTGGAGCATCCAAGCACAGACCCAGGGAAGCTCCGAACACTCCCTGTTGGGCCTGAAGCCCACTGCGGTGACCCTGCCTCCAGGAGCCCTGGAAGCCAGGCCTCTGCGGGGGACATGGGCTCTATGGGTGAGCCCAGCAGCGGCACTAAGATCCCTAACCGGGACAGCGGGATAGACAGCCCCTCCTGCAGCGTGGTCGGCGAGCACTTCTCCTGCGAGGACGGCAGCGAGGCGGGCCCAGGCCCCACCATCAAAGGGCTGCACCTGGAGACAGCCCCAGGTGGCAAGGCACCACGGGAGGAGGCCGATAGCGATATGGGCGAGGGCAGCAGTGAGGAGCCAGACCCCGAGAATAGCCCCTTGAGGGCTGAGGTGGATCCAGCCAAGGTAGGCCACCTCTCTGTCCCAGGTGTCAGGGGTTGCAGAGCTCTCCTCCGAGGGTATTTGAGGTTTACAGTGCCATCACCCAGGCCTGGTGCCATTAGCAGGGTGTACACTCAGACACCATGCTCAGAGAAGCCCCTGCTATGGGTTGGTGGGCAGGCCCTGGGGAAGGACCATGCAGGCAGGGGTCTCCCTGACACATCAGACAATGATCTCACTCCCAAGCCTTAGTTCCATGGCCCCACAGTGGCACAGGGACCCCACCCCAGGGTGGCTGTGGCGTTCCATCTTAGCGGAAACAGTGCTGCCACCACTCTTTGCCAGTGCTTGCTGCCTGCCTTGCAGAGCCCCCATGAGGAAGACAGCATGCTTGTCACCTTATTTTATAAATGGGGAAACCCCAGAGTTTCCCATGGGGTGTGGCAGAGGCAGGAAGGGAGCCCAGGCATGCGAGGGGAGCCCCGTGCAGATGGTCCCGGGAAGCAGGTGTGCCCACTCGTTGGGGCTCGGCCTTGCAAGAAAGCTCATCTGTGTCCCTTTAGCGTTTTGGGCTCTGGGCTCTACACTGGGACTTGTGGGGACATGGAAGTAAAGCCGACAGCCCCGGCTTAGAGACACCGCCTGTGCATGGGAGGAGAACAGCATAGGTAAGCTGCAAGTGACTGGGTCCCAAGACAAGCACAGGTGGCATTTGGCCAGGGTCAGACTTGCTGGCTCCTGGTAGAGATGGTATGGACTAACATGGCCGCATCAAGAGGCAAGCTTAGTGGGCAAAGGGCAGCCACAGGCCTGCACTGTTGAAAGCCAAATTCTCAGCGAGTGGGCTGGGGGCATGTATTAATCTAAGTTTTATTATTATTCAGGAATGGTGAAGCCAACAAATCAGGAGATGACTGCCATTTAAAGACAGTTTATGACTCATAGTTCCCGAGAGGAGGGGGCGCACCACACCATGGGGAAGCAGAGGGAAAAGCACCAGGGTAGGGCAGGAGGCAGAGGGAGTGGAAATTGTGAGCAAGAGTCTTTTTTTAATCACGTAATGATTGTATTCTTTTAATTGAAGTATAGTTGATGTACAAATACTATATAAGTTACAGTAGAGTCTTTATTGTGGTTTCTGAGGAGAGGGATGGGTGAGACAGGGTAAGCAGGCTTAAGATTGGCCAGTTTGAATAATTTCAGTGGGTTCTGTGCACAGGGGCTGTCCCTGGATAGCGCGCACCTGGACCTGTGTAATTAGGGCAGGGGAATAGGGGAAAAGCTAGTATAAAGAAGGTGGTTGGGTGTGGGCTCTGGATGGGTTGGTTTGCACTTGAAAGACATTCTTGCCAGCGAATCCTTTACGTCTCTAGGAATCAGTGAACCCTGGGACAGACAGTCCCTCCAGGGTCAGCAAGGCCCCAAAGTTTTGGTATCAGGATAATGCTGGTCTCACGGAATGAGTTAGGAAGTGTTCCTTATTCTTTAATTTTTTGGGAAAAATTTGAGAACAATGGTATTAATTTCCCAGTGAAGCTATCTGTTTCTGGGCTTTTTTTTGTTGGGAAGTTTTTTTTGTTTTGTTTTTTGTTTTTTGCGGTATGCGGGCCTCTCACTGTTGTGGCCTCTCCCGTTGCGGAGCACAGGCTCCAGACGCGCAGGCTCAGCGGCCATGGCTCACGGGCCCAGCCGCTCCGCGGCATGTGGGATCCTCCCGGACCGGGGCACAAACCCCTGTCCCCTACATCGGCAGGCGCACTCTCAACCACTGTGCCACCAGGGAAGCCCCGTTGGGAAGTTTTTTATTGCTTATTTAACCTCCTTACTTGTTATTGGTCTGTGCAAATTTTCTATTTCCTCATGACTCAGTCTTGGTAGGTTGTGTGTTTCTAGGAATTTATCTATTTTAGCTTATCCAATTGTTGGCATTTAATTGTTCAGAGCCGTCTCTTCTGATCCCTTGTATTCAACTGTGGTATCAGTTGTAATATTTCCTCTTTCATTTTATTTATTTGAGTTCTCTCTCATTTTTTGGGTAAGTCTAGCTAAAGGTTTGTTAATTTTGTTTATCTTTTCAAAAAACAACTCTTAGTTTTGTTGGGTTTTTCCCATTGTTTTTCTACTCTCTGTTTCATTTATCTCTGTTCTAATCTCTATTATTTCCTTCCTCCCGACTGCTCTGGGTTTAGTGGGTTCTTTTTCTAATCCTGAGGTGTAAAGTTAGGTTGTTGATTTGAGATCTTTCTTCCTTTTACATGTATGCACTTACAGCTATAAACGTCCCTCTTAGTACTGCTTTTGCCACATTCCATAAGTTTTGATATATTGTGTTTTCATTTTCATTTGTCTCAAGCTATTTTCTAATGTCCTTTGTGACTTCTTTGACTCCTGTTTAAGTGTGTATTGTCTAATTTCTACATATCTGTGGATTTTCCAGTTTTCCCTGTACTGTTGATTTCTAGTTTCATTCTGTTGTGATTGGAAAAGATATTTTATATGATTTCAATCTTCTTGAATTTGTTAATACTTGTTTTGTGGCCTAACACGTGGTTTGACCTGGAGAACGTTCTGTGTGCACTTGAGAAGAATGTATGTTCTGCCGTTGTTATATGCATATGTTTGTTAGGTTCATTTGTTCTACAGTATTATTCAAATCTCCTGCTTCCTTATTGATATTTTGCATGTCCTATCCAGTATTGAAAGTAGAGTACTGACATCTCCTACTATTCTTCTGTTGTTATCTGTTTCTTGCTTCAATTCTGCCAAAGTTTGCTTCATATATTTAGGAGCTCTGAGGTTTGATGAATAAATATTTATAATTGTTATATCTTCTTGGTGAATTTGTCCTTTTAACATTATATAATGTCTTTCTTTGTATTGTGTAATGGTTTTTTAATTTAAAGTCCATTTGTCTGATGTAAATATGGCCACTCGTGATCTCTTTTGTTTACCATTTCCATGAAATATATTTTTCCATCTTTCACTTTCTGCCTATGTATGTCCTTAAATCTAAAGTGAGTTTCTTGTGGGTAGCATATAATTGGATTTTTTTTTAACCTGTTCAATCAATCCATGTCTTTTGATTGGGGAGTTTAATTCATTTACATTTAAAGTAATTACTGGTAGGGAAGGACTTACTATTGCCTTTTTCATTGTTTTCTGTATGTTTTGTAGCTTTTTTTCCCTCTCTTACTGCTTTCCTTTTTTAAGTTTAATTGATTTTTTGTAATAGTATGCTTTGATTCCCTTCTCATTGCCTCTTGTGTATATTCTATATATTTTTTCTATTGCAATTACATAAAATAGTTAAAGTTATAGTATTTTATTTTTTTAAAGATCTTTCATCTGCTTTTTATTTTTTATTGGAGTATAATTGCTTTACAATGTTATGTTGGTTTCTGCTGTACAACAAAGTAAATTAGCTATATGTATACATATATCCCCTCCCTCTTGGACCTCTCTCCCACCACCCCCATCCCATGCATCTAGGTCATCACAGAGCACTGAGCTGAGCTCCCTGTGCTATACCACATGTTCCCACTAGCTATCTATTTTACACATGGTAGTGTATTTATGTCAAACCTAATCTCCCAATTCATCCCACCCTCCCCTTCCCCTCCCCCGTGTCCACACATCCATTCTCTACATCTGTGTCTCTATTCCTGTCCTGCAAATAGGTTCATCTGTACCATTTTTCTAGATTCCACGTATACGCGGTAATATTTGATATTAGTTTTTCTCTTTCTGACTTACTTCACTATGTATGACAGACTCTAGGCCCATCCACATCTCTACAAATGACCCAATTTGTTCTTTTTTATGGCTAATATTCCATTGTATAAATATGCCACATCATTATCCATTCATTTGTCGAAGGACATTTAGGCTGTTTCCATGTCATGGCTATTGTAAATAGTGCTGCAATGAACATTGAGGTACATGTGTCTTTTTGAACTATGGTTTTCTCAGGGTATAAGCCCAGTAGTGGGACTGCTGGGTCATACGGTAGTTCTATTTTTAGTTTTCTAAGGAAACTCCATTCTATTCTCCACAGTGGAGGTATCAGTTTACATTCCCACCAACAGGGCAAGAGGGCTCCCTTTTCTCCACACCCTCTCCAGCATTTATTGTTTGTGACTTTTTGCTGATGGCCATTCTGACTGGTGTGAGGTAATACCTCATTGTAGTTTTGATTTGCATTTTTCTAATAATTAGTGATGTTAAGCATCTTTTCATCTGTATAGCATTTTAAGCTGATAAAAACTTAACTTCAATGATATACAAAAACTCTACTCCTTTACAGCTCCCTCTCCCAGACACTCTATGTTATTGATGTCACAAATTATGTATTTATATATATAGTATGCACTTTCACATAGATTTATAGTTTTTAAATGTTTTTGTCCTTTTTGTGTTATTTTCTGCCAAAATTATCATAGTACAGGTTACTATATTTGTTCATGCATTTATCTTTATTGAAGAACCTTATATTATTGTACAACTTCATGTTGCTACCTACCATCTTTTCATAACTTGAACGACTTACTTTAGCATTTCTTGTATGGCAGGTCTAGTGATAATGAACTCTTTATCTTCTGTTTATTTGGGAAAGTCTTAATTTCTTCTTCATTTTAAAAATTTTTATTATTTTATTTTGTTTTATTTTATAAATTGGAGTATAGTTGCTTTACAATATTGTGTTAGTTTGTGCTATACAGCAAAGTGAATCAGCTATATATATACATATATCCCCTCTTTTTTGGATTTCCTTCTCATTTAGGCCACCACAGAGCACTGAGTAGAGTTCCCTGAGCTATACAGCAGGTTCTCATTAGTTATCTATTTTATACATAGTATCAATAGTGTTTATATGTTAATCGCAATCTCCCAATTCATCCCATCCCCCCCTTCCCCCTTGGAGTCCATGTGTTTGTTCTCTACTTCTGTGTCTCTATTTCTGCTTTGTAAATAAGATCGTCTATACCAATTTTTTCAGATTCCACATACATGCATTAGTATACGATATTTGTTTTTCTCTTTCTGACTTACTTCACTCTGTATGACAGTCCCTAGGTCCATCCATGTCTCTACAAATGACCCAGTTTTGCTCCTGTTTATGGCTGAGTAACTATTTTTAGTTTTTTAAGGAACCTCCATACTGTTCTCCATAGTGGCTGTATCAATTTACATTCCCACCAACAGTGCAAGAGGGTTCCCTTTTCTCCACACCCTCTCCAGCATTTATTGTCTGTAGTTGTTTTTTTCTTCTTCTTTTTGGCTGCTTTGGATCTTCATTGCTGTGCATAGGCTTTCTCTAGTTGCGACGAGTGGGGGCTACTCTTCACTGAGGTGTGCGGGCTTCTCATTGTGGTGGCTTCTCATTGTGGAGCATGGGCTCTAAGTGCACAGGCTTCAGTAGTTGTGGTGCATGGGCTTAGTTGCTCTATGGCACATGGGATCTTCCTGGACCAGGGCTTGAACCCATGTCCCCTACATTGGCAGGTGGATTCGTAACCACTGCGCTACCAGGGAAGTCCTATTGTTTGTAGATTTTTTGATGATAGCTATTCTGACCAGTGTGAGGTGATACCTCATTGTAGTTTTGACTTGCATTTTTCTAATAATTAGTGATGTTGAGCATCCTTTCATGTGTTTGTTTGCCATCTTTATATCTTCTTTGGAGAAATGTCTATTTAGGTCTTCTGCCCATTTTTGGACTGGGTTGTTTGTTTTTTTGATATTGAGCTGCGTGAGCTGCTTGTATATTTTGGAGATTAATCCTTTGTCAGTTACTTCATTTGCAAATATTTTCTCCCATTCTGAGGGTTGTCTTTTCGTCTTGTTTATGGTTTCCTTTGCTGTGCAAAAGGTTTAAGTTTCATTAGGTCCCATTTGTTTATTTTTGTTTTTATTCTCATTACTCTAGGACGTGGGTCAAAAAAGGTTTTGCTGCAACTTATGTCAAAGAGTGTTCTTCTTATGTTTTCCTCCAAGAGTTTTATACTGTCTGGCCTTACATTTAGGTCTTTAATCCATTTTGAGTTTATTTTTGTGTATGTTATGGAGTGTTCTAATTTCATTCTTTTACATGTAGCTGTCCAGTTTTCCCAGCATCACTTATTGAAGAGGCTATCTTTGCTCCATTGTATATTCTGGCCCCCTTTGTCACAGATTAGGTGACCATAGGTGCGTGGGTTTATCTCTGGGCTTTTGACCCTGTTCCATTGATCTATATTTCTGTTTTTGTGCCAGTACCATCTGTTTTGATTACTGTAGCTTTGTAGTATAGTCTGAAATCAGGGAGCCTGATTCCTCCAGCTCCAATTTTGTTTCTCAAGATTGCTTTTGCTATTTGAGGTCTTTTGGGTTTCCAAACAAATTGTAAAATTTTTGTTCTAGTTCTGTGAAAAATGCCCTTGGTAATTTGATAGGGATTGCATTGAATCTGTAGATTGCTTTGGGTAGTATAGTCATTTTCACAGTGTGGATTCTTCCAATCCGAGAACATGGTATATCTCTCCATCTTTTTGTGTCATCTTTGGTCATAGATTAGGTGACCATAGGTGCGTGGGTTTATCTCTGGGCTTTTGACCCTGTTCCATTGATCTATATTTCTGTTTTTGTGCCAGTACCATCTGTTTTGATTACTGTAGCTTTGTAGTATAGTCTGAAATCAGGGAGCCTGATTCCTCCAGCTCCAATTTTGTTTCTCAAGATTGCTTTTGCTATTTGAGGTCTTTTGGGTTTCCAAACAAATTGTAAAATTTTTGTTCTAGTTCTGTGAAAAATGCCCTTGGTAATTTGATAGGGATTGCATTGAATCTGTAGATTGCTTTGGGTAGTATAGTCATTTTCACAGTGTGGATTCTTCCAATCCGAGAACATGGTATATCTCTCCATCTTTTTGTGTCATCTTTGATTTCTTTCACCAGTATCTTATCATTTTCTACGTACAGGTCTTTTGCCTCCTTAGGTAGGTTTTTTCCTATGTATTTTATTCTTTTTGTTGCAATGGTAAATGGGATTGTTTCCTTAGTTTCTC
>NC_041222.1:83748080-83819636 GCF_002837175.3 Physeter macrocephalus
CACTTTCTGGAGAGTTTTTATCATAAATGGGTGTTGAATTTTGTCAAAAGCTTTCTCTGCATCTATTGAGGTGATCATATGGTTTTTAGTCTTCAATTTGTTAATATGTGTATCACATTAATTGATTTGTGTATATTGAAGAATCCTTGCATCCCTGGGATAAATCCCACATGATCATGGTGTATGATCTTTTTAATGTGTTGTTAGATTCGGTTTGCTATTATTTAGTTGAGGATTTTTGCGTGTATGTTCGTCAGTGATATTGGCCTGTAATTTTCTTTTTTTGTCATATGTTTGCCTGGTTTTGGTATCATCTTCTTCATTTTTGAAAGATGACTTTGCTGGATACATATTCTTGGTTGACAGTTTTATTTTTTCTTTCAGAACTTTAAATATATCGTCCCACTCCTCCCACCCCCTTTTTTTAAATTATAATGTGTCCCAGTGTGGTTCTTTGGATTTATCCTATTTGGAGTTCTGTGAGCTTCTTGAATCCATATGTCCATTTCTTTCCTCATATTTGGGACATTTTCAGCCACTAATTCTTCAAGTACGCTGTACTTGACTCCCAAAATGCATATATTGGTCCCTTGGGTAGTATCCCATAAGTTTCTTAGGCTCTCTTTGCTTTCTTCATTGTTTTTTCTTTTTGTTTCTCTGATTTATGATTTCAAATGACCTAGCTTGAACTTTTCAGTCTAGTTATTGCAATTTTCAGTTCTAGAGTTTCTGTTTGGCTCTTTTTTTTTTAATAGTTTCTATCTCTTTATTGATATTCTCATTCTGTTCATGCATCACTTTCCTGATTTCACTTAGTTGTCTGTGTTCTTTTTTAGTTCATTGAGCATCTATATGACAGGTATTTAATATTTTTTACAGGCAGCTCATAGAGCTATGTTTCTTTAGGTTTGGTTTCTGGAATTTTATTTTGTTCCTTTAATCACACTATGTTTCCCTGTTTCTTTGTAATTTTTTGCTGGAATTTGGGCATCTGAAAAACAACCATCTCTCTAGTCTTTGCATGCTGGCTTTGTGCAGGGAAAACCTTAGCCAATCAGGCTGGAATTTCTAAGACCTATTAAACTTTTTCTGATCTCTTGCTCCCCTGGCATCTGCCTGCAGAACATCAGCTCTAACATGCTGCTTGCCTCTGTTTTCAAACTCTGGCGCTGGTCATGACTGCATTCCAAATCAGGCAAGACAGAAACCAGTCCCTCAGGCAGCTTCCAGATGAGCCAAAACTTTGGATGCACAGTTCACTCCTTTGTTTCCATCCTGAGGGAGGAGACCTAGTTGGTGGGGGGGGGGTGGATTTCTTCCCAGTTGTGCTGTGCTATGCTGCATGGGGGAGGAACACAAAAGGGTGTTCCAAACAGGCCAATTTTCATTCTCTATTTGATAGAATCTCTTCTTAGTTTTACAATGCCTTGGAAGCTGTAGCTTCTCAGCTGGTCTCCAGAGTTTTCACAGAGGTATTCTTGTTTGTATATTGTTAACTCATGTGTGAGGGAAGGAGGGCCTATAACTTTCTTTTTCTTTTTTTAATATATTTTCTTGAAGTATAGTTTATTTACAATGCTGTGTTAATTTCTACTGCACAGCAAAGTGATTCAGTTATATATATACATATATTTTTTTAATATTCTTTTCCATTATGGTTTATCACAAGATATTGAATATAGTTCCCTGTGCTATACACTAGGACCTTGTTGTTTATCCAATCCCAAACTCCCAATTCATCCCTTCCCCCACTTTGGCAACCACAAGTCTGTTCTCTATGTCTGTGAGCCTGTTTCTGTTTCATAGGTAAGTTCATTTGTGTCATATTTTAGATTCCACATATAAGTGATATCATATGGTCTTTCTCTGTCTGGCTTACTTCACTTAGTGTGAGAATCTCTAGCCCATGTTGCTACAAATGGCATTATTTCATTCTTTTTAATGGCTGAGTAATATTCCATTGTATATATGTACCACATCTTCTTTATCCATTAATCTTTTGATGAACATTTAGGTTGTTTCCATGTCTTGGCTATTGTAAATAGTGCTGAAATGAACATTGGGGTGCATGTATCTTTTTGAATTATAGTTTTGTCTGAACATATGCCCAGGAGTGGGATTGCAAAATCATATAGCAACTCTATTTTTAGTTTTTTGAGGAATCTCCATAGTGGCTGCACCAATTTACATTCCCAGGGTAGAAGGTTCCCCTTTTCTCCACACCCTCTCTAGCATTTCTTATTTGTAGACTTTCTAGCGATGGCCATTCTGACCAGTGTGAGGTGGTACCTCATTATGGTTTTGATCTGCATTTCTCTAATAATTAGCAATGTGGAGCATCTTTTCATGTGCCTGTTGGGAGGGCCTGTAGCTTTCTAATCTGCCACCTTGCTGATGTCACTCCACAATATATTTTGATGTGGCTATTGCAGCTCCTCTGTAGTTAAAGCCCCGGGAAGATAGAGTTCTCTCTGGGCTGCAGAAGGTTTGGGGCGGTTGGTAGACACTATTATGTCTTCCCCAGAAACCTCCCTGGAAATTCCATCTGTGAGAAATGAGCCCCACATCCCAGTCCCAGCAGCCTCCTCTGGTCTTTTGGGGCCCCTGGTCATCCCTGGCATACAGAGGGTAGCCTTTGTCTTATGCTGCCTCCCCAAAACTCATCTTCCCCAGGTGAGCTATGGCTCTTCTCTTCACAGTGCTCTGAGCCCCAGAAGCTGCTCCACATTGCCCAGGAGCTGCTGCACACTGAGGAGACCTACGTGAAGCGTCTGCACCTGCTAGACCAGGTAGCCCTCCTGGCTTGGGCCTGCCTTTGTCCACTTCCAGAGTTTCAGTGGGCAGTTGCAGAGGCAAACTTTCTATCTTAGCATTGGCTAGGGCTTGCAGTTGGAGTATGACTGACATGAATATTAAAACTTGGACAAATTTAAGTCTCCTCCAGAAAGTCTTAGTTTTTGCTTTCAGAACTTGTGGCTCTGGGGCAACGGTCTCATCCAGTCACCTGGGGGTTTTTTTCTTCTTGGCAGTTAAATTATCTGAGCATGTAAATGGCCTCTGGACATCTTTCTGCATAAATAGTTGGGACAGTGGGTGGCACTCTCCCTGTCCACCTGCAAATGTGGGGTTTATGAGCACAGGAAGTAAAACTCCAACAGAAACTGAGTTTGTTTGTTTGTGTTTTTTTTGCGGTACGCGGGCCTCTCACTGTTGTGGCCTCTCCCGTTGCGGAGCACAGGCTCCGGACGCGCAGGCTCAGCGGCCACGGCTCACGGGCCCAGCCGCTCCGCGGCACGTGGGATCTTCCCGAACCGGGGCGCGAGCCCGTGTCCCCTGCATCGGCAGGCGGACTCTCAACCACTGAGCCACCAGGGAAGCCCAGAAACTGGGTTTTGACAGGTGCTTCTTCTGTTTGTAGCTCACAAAGCAAAGAAAGGAAATCAGAACCATCCATTTCCCTTGAAAGGCAGATGGAAGAAAGATGGCCTGTCCCCAACTAGAGGGGACTGTCCCTGCCTCATCCCCAATTCTTAGCCATAAGTAAGCTTGCTTTAAGACCATAAGTTTCTTTGAGCCAGTTTGATGAAGTGGAAGGTTCACTAAGAAAACATAAGGCAATGGCAGCCTCTCTTGAGCTCCCATACCTGCAGCAGAAGCATGATCGTAACCATCTGCCGTGACCCACACTCAGTGACCACTGCATGGGCTTCTCCGTGCCCAGGTTTTCTGCACCCGACTGATGGAAGCAGGGATCCCTTCGGAAGTCACCACAGGCATCTTCTCTAACATCTCCTCCATCTATTGCTTCCACGGGCAGTTCCTCCTGCCTGAGCTGCAGACACGGATCATGAATGAGTGGTAAGTACAGCTCATGGTGCCCGGGAAGTATAGGGGCTGGCATCTCCCAGGGAGTTTGGCTCCAATGCCCTTAGTGGTTGAGAGTCATGGTGACACTATTGCAGTGGTTTTGTTGAATACTCTCTGCCAAGTAGCCTCTAAATCTGGGGTTTGTATGCCCAAAAGCCAGGAGGCACCTGGGGAGCCTGTCTCATAGTGCCCTGGGCTCTCTTTCTGTAGGGTCCTGGGCCAACCCTGACCCCAAGCCCTCTCAGTGTCTTAGCTTCTTCATCTGCAAATTAGAGGGACTTTAATACCTGCTCGGGGCTTTGTGGAATTTAAATGAGGTTTGCCATCTGCAAACACCAGTGAATAGACAGTGCTTATTGGTTTATTTTCCCTCCTAGTGTATATTGCACCTCTGCTTTAAAAAATGAGATGTTTTTCTTCCTCAGCAGTGTCCCCAGAGGGCTGTCCATCTGTCCCTCTGCCGCTTCCGTTCATTTGTAGCAGAGGGACTGCCAGCTGTAAGAAATGATAATAAAACATTACAGGCATGGCCCTCAGCTTGCCATTCTCCACATTATGTGCTTCCCCCTCTGTTCTGGGTGCTGCTGCAGCTTTGCTTTGGGGTCTCTGCTGTCTCCCCTCTTCACTGGCCCGGCTTGAGACAGTGTGTGGTTCTCCTGTGGTAAGAGGAGAAGAGGCCATTCTCCAAGCTGCAGCCAAGCCAGGGAGAACACAGAGGCCAGAGGGCTTGATTGGGGATTGTCCCTGCACCTGCAAGGCTCAGCGAGGGTCCAGGGCAATTTGTAAATATTTAGAAAGACATGCTCCACCTGCAGAGCAGTTTATACTGTGTCCAAGGCCATGAGGTTAAAGCTCAGGGCTAGATTGGCTTTCTGGCTGATGCAGTGCACACCTGCTAGATACGAGTTTTCTCCTCAAGGCCCTGGAGAGACTGTCAGCGCACAGACACTCCTTGTATAATAATGGTGCGAGAGTCCAGCAGCTTGCCCATCTGTCTTCACAGGTGGTGGGCCTTTGAGTGCACGTTCCTAGTAATGCTGCAGAGGATGACTTTATGCATATGCCTTTTTTTCTTCTTTTTGATTATTTCTTTAGGATAAATCCCCCACAGTTCCAAGGTCAAAGGTTATTAATATATTTTCTGCTCCTTGAAATTTATTTCCAAATCCCTGTCCAAACCATTCATTATTACACAATGCTACTCTCCCATGACATTGCCAGAGTTAGATTGCCCCATTGTTCCTAATCTTTGCTCATATAGAAGTATAATGGGGTTTTCTTGATTCTTTTTGATAACTGTTGCTCATCATTAAAGTGATTCCATTATTACTAACAGCTCCTGGTTTTGAGCAATCGTTCTATGACTGCACGGTTGAAGTACTTTACATGATCCTCTAGGTAACACGCTATTTTCCATCCCATGTGATACAGGGGAGGAAAGTAAGTCTTAGGGAAGGTGACCAGTTTGCCCACCATCACACAGAACTGGGAGTCAGGCCATTGTCCCATAGCTCCCTGGTGAAGTCCCTGTCTCACCCTGGCCCTTCACTGGAGCTGTTTATCTGACGATCTCACTCACTCCCCCACAAAGGAACACAAACCCCCGGCTTGGAGACATCCTGCAGAAGCTGGCCCCATTCCTCAAGATGTATGGTGAATATGTCAAGAACTTTGACCGGGCCGTGGAGTTGGTGAGCACCTGGACCCAGCGCTCACTGGTATTTAAGGACATTGTCCATGGCATCCAGGTAGGGCAGTCCCACCTCTGCTTCACGGGCACAGTGCTGGGTTTGTGTTTCAACATGGAGAAAATCAGTAAAATTGTGGAATGTATCCAGATGCCCTATTGATGCTTTGATCCTTAAAATAACTTCCAGAGACAAATCATCATTCTCATTTCATGGGTGAGGAAATCGTGGCTCAAAAAGTTTGTGCCATCTGTGTCATCACAAACTATTATTCAATAGGACCTGGATCCAAACATGCTGGTCTCCCTCCACAGCATCCCTCAATGGCTAGTGGAAGCACTTAGGAAAATGTTGCATTGATCTTTTCTTTCTCTTTTTCTGCAAACAGCCTGTTCACACCTCTGGTTGCTGTTGTCTACTGCCATGTTGGTCTTTTTCTTACTGATTCATGAGGTTTTTATATGTTAAGAATGTCAGCGGTTAACTGTCAAATGTGTTGCAAATTATTTTTCTCTATTGATGTTTTATTTTTTAACTTTATGTACGATTTTGTTTTCCATACAAAATTTTGGACTTTTAATTATCCACATTCACCAATTTTAAATAAAGTAATTCTTTAAAAAATATTTTAAGTGTGTGCCACATGCACATACATGCATACATGCACACACGTAATACACAGACACATGTGCACATATGTACATACACGTGTTCACACATGCATACGTGCACCTACATTCCTCACTGTACACTGAAGGGTTAACGGGCACAGAGTCCCGCTGTGCCGAGGGTTTGGAGGCCAGGCTCGGATTTGGGGTGGCCCCTTGATAACTTTCTGTGTTTTCCCCAGATCCCACTGTAATCAGGTCACCCATGATTTCTCAGCGTAGGGTCCTAGATCCCCCTGCATCTCAGCATCCCTGTCCCTCCCCAGAGAGGATAGCTCTGATACTATAAGAGTGTTTCCTTCTCCCCTTTTGCCTGCACTCCTTGCACGCTCACCCCCTCACTTATGTCTGGGCCCTCCCAGCTGTCCCCACAGAACAGTCTCCAATGAGGATGTGTATAAAAAGGCCAGCACTGGGTCTAGAGCAGGTCTGCCTGGGGTCCAGCTCCTTACTCCATTGTTCAACCTCTCCAAGCCTCAGTTTCCTCTGCTATAAGATGTGGCCTGCAGTCAGTTGGGTACAGTACTCCAGGCAGCCTCCTGGGGGATCCACATGTGTGTCCATGGGTGCCCCACACTGCCTCTATCTCCCCTACAGAAGCAGGAGATGTGCGGAAACCTGACGCTGCAGCACCATATGCTGGAGCCCGTGCAGAGGGTCCCCCGCTATGAGCTGCTGCTCAAGGACTATCTGAAGCGGCTCCCAGAGGATGCCCCAGACTGGAAGGATGCAGAGAGTGAGCCAAGCCGGCCACAGGCTGAGGGGCTCCTGGGCAGTGGGAGCTGGGGCCCCTGCTGAAAACCCACATTGAGAGAGGCAGAGAGTCAGAGACAGAAAGAGAGAGACAAAGAGATAGAGACAGAGAGACGGAGAGAGCTCCAAGTGACCCCTAAACAAGGAGGTGACCGAGAGTCTGAGTGTAAGGGAAAACCGCCCCTGCCTCCACCGCAGTGCGAGGGGTGGATGATGGTTCTGTGGAAGGGGCTGCTAAGTGTTGGCAGAGCTTAGGCCTCACTTAGGACCTTATGGGGCTGCCAAGGCTGCTCCTGGTGCATGCGCAGCAGCTGGCAGGCAGCATGGGGCAAGGTCTGCACAGGGGAGTGGCATACCAGCCCTGGAGGACCCCCAGCAAATGGGATGCATCTGCAGGGTCGCACCCCCACACCCAGGGCCAGGTCTCATGAGCAGTCTGGTACAGCCGTGGGAAGGGGCAGGAGCAGGGCAGAACCTGACACTAAGCCTCGTGGGGCGACTACCTGGGTGGAGCCACCAGGCGCCCTGCAGCTTGACTCTGTCTTCTTCCTGCAGGGTCCTTGGAGCTCATCTCCACAGCTGCCAACCACTCCAACGCTGCCATTCGGAAAATGGTGAGTGTGGGTGACCCTGGAAGATGCCCGAGGGACCAGTAGTTTGGGGCAGGGAGGGCACAGGGTGGGCCAGGTACTGTCAGCATGCATACTCACCCACCTGTCCCCCAGGAAGACAGAGGCTCCACTGAGAGCCAGACAGGCCTGTCCCTTACTAGCTTGGTGATTGCTGGTAAGTTATATAGCGCTCCATGCCTCAGTTTCCCCATCTGTAAAATGAGGTCACTGACAGAATCTGTCTCATTGGGCTGTTGTGGGGATTAAATCACTCTACATAAAGTGCTCAGAACAGGACCTGGAATAATTTAGTGTTAGCTCTTGGTGTTAGCATCATTCATTTGTTCGTTCATTCACTCACTGAAGCTCTGTCAGCTGGGGCTGCTCTAACAAAGTATTGTAGACTGGACAGCTTAAACAGCAGACATTTACTCTCACCATTCCGGAGGCTGGAAGTCCAAGACCAAGGTGCCGGCAGATTTGGTTCCTGGCTTGTAGACAGCCACCTTCTCGCTGTGTCCTCACATGGCAAAAAGAGAGAGCAAGCTCTCTGGTGTCTCTCTTAATAGGGCTCTAATCTCATCATGCCCCCACCCCTCCCCCACCCCATGACCATGACCTCATCTAAACTTAATCACCTACCAAAGGCCCCACCTCCAAATACAGCCTGAAGGTGGAGGACATGGTGTCCTCTTGTTGATCTAACGCCCCCGGGTAATAGGCTCTGCCGATGGGTAGGACTCCTAGCCCATACCAATGCCTTTTGACCCAGTGGGCCCTGTCTTCAGAGGCCCTTGTTTGGCCTGCACACTGCCTGGACATGGTGTAAGAATTTCTAAATCCTTGTCCAGAATTAGAGATCAGGTCATTTCACAGGAGAATCCAAATTCCTGGCTTTACTGGAAAACTCTGAAAACCCCAGGCCCACACTACAACCTGGACGAGGCGAGGTACCCCCTAAGTGGGCCGGCTCTCCAGGCCGCCACAGTCCCTACCCAGCCCTGGTTGCCTCAGTCCTGAGACCTATTTACTTTCACATGGGCACTGTTGTTTTTTGAGAGGAAAAAGAAAGTGAAATATTTCTTTGACCCCACAACTCTCAAAAAGGAGAAATGAGAGACGGGCTGCCTGTTTTGGGGCAGCTCTTGCTATGTGTGGTCCACGTCCTGTGTCCTCATTACCTGCCTGTCCCCGGGATTGGGTCTGGAGCCCCCAGACCAGATGCGCCTGAGGTCAAGCCCACAGTGGGGCACCCATGGCAACCTAAAGAGGTGACATTTCACTCTAGATCCTTTTTATCTAATTTCCCCTTTTTTTCCTCCCCAAGACTAAATCTAATGGAGGAGAAAGAGCTGCTTCATGGAACTCCGTGGTCATGAGCTCACACAGAGCCCATGGAGGAGCCCCCATGGGCCTACATCTCTGAGGGGCTTGGGGCGGACTCCTGTCCCACAATAGCATGTCCACCGTGTGGCAGTTCTCGCTCCAAGTCTGGTGAGGCCTCTGTGACCGGCAGGGGGCTCTGGTCAGGTGTGGGGGAAGGCTTATCAATGTGTGCTCATGGGACCCTCTTCATGCTTCCACCTGTCCATCCCTAATCCCCTCAACCTGGACCACCACCCCAGCCTCCCCACCTCCAGTCTCTCTGGTCTCTGATCCGTACGTCTCTACTGAGAGCTTTCTATGGGTTGCTTATTTTGTCACTCCCTGTCCAGAACCCTCCTGGCCTGCCACTGCCTCACAGGTACACACATAAGCTCTCCTACATGCCCACTGCATGCCCAGCCCCCAGTACACACAAGGTCCTTTGGCCCTGCCTTGCCTGCTCTTCCTCACTCTCCATGCTGGCTCCCCCTCCTGCTTCCATGCCCACATCTACCACTTGTTTCCATACCAGAGGCAGAAGAGCTACCAAACCAGCCTGCTTCCAGGGAGTGCAGGCTAAGATTGGTCAGGTCCAAGGGCAGTGGCTGCTGTAGCATGGTGGATCCATGCTTCTTGTTGCTGGGTTAAGGTTCCTGTAGGCTCACCTCTGCTTTTTGCTGAGTTCACTCCTTCATTCCTGGCTCAAGCCCCTGGTCGGGGCCTATGGCCTCTTGGCCCAGAGCTGGAGCAATGAGCTGCCTACCCTCTCCCCTCACACCACAAGGGTACTGGTTGGCCATATGACCACACAACCAGTCTCGAGAACAGAGGGAGATGACCTGTGGATAGGCAGAGGTCTGGTCTCATCATGGCCCTGGGCCATCTGAGGGTGGAGCAGGAAACCAGGTAAGGCTACCACAAGAGGGGATGACTGTCCAGGGCAAAAGCTGCAGCTGCCCAACGTATCTCCTCTGACCCAATGCCCTTCACTGCGGAGGCTAAGAGAGCCAGTCCCAGTTCTCTAGCTGAAACATCTCCAGCAACTCACTTGATTTCTCTGTGCCTCTGTTTCTCTGTCTATAGACTGAGGATAGTAATGGCATCTGCCTCTTAAGGCCGGTGCTAGAATTAAATTAATTCATACCCACATTGTGTTTAGAACAGGGTGTGGCACATAGCAATGGTGCTAACGGTTGTTATTATTTATTGCTCTCTGCAAGGTGAACCTCTGTTCTTCAAGGCTCGTGTTTTCCCTCCCACAGGAGGATCGTGGTCCCATCTTGGTTCTGGACCACACTTGCAGGGCAGGGTTCCTCCACACACCTCTGGGTCCCCAGCCCTGGCAGGCCTCCAATCCCTGTGGTTGTGCAGCTGCCTGAGCCCCGTGTCTCTCTCAGGAGAAAATGCACAAGCTCTTGGAGGTGTACGAGAGACTGGGTGGGGAGGAGGACATCGTCAACCCTGCGAACGAGCTGATCAAGGAGGGCCACATCCAGAAGTTATCAGCCAAGAATGGCACCACCCAGGACCGCCACCTCTTCCTGGTGAGCCCCCATCCGGTCACACCCAGCCCTGCCCAGTCCTGCCCAGCCCAGCTGCAGAACCACGCCCGTGCCACGCCACACCCAGCCCAGGTGCAGAGCCTGGGCCTACCCAGCCACTCAGCCACACCCTCACCCAACCCAGGCCCAACCAGCTGCAGAGCCCCGCCCTGCCGCTAAGCCACTCCCCCAGTCCAACCCCCAGCGTGCCCTCACCACGCCCACATTCAGCCCAGCCCCGCCTCGCCCTGCCCACTCCTGCCAGAGCCACGCCCCACCTCCTCCCTGGGGTGCTCCTCTGTGGAGTCAACCGCCCCTCACCCCATACCTGCCCGTCACTATCGCAGTTCAACAGCATGATCCTTTACTGTGTGCCCAAACTGCGGCTCATGGGCCAGAAGTTCAGTGTCCGGGAGAAGATGGACATTTCCGGCCTCCAGGTGAGTGAGCCCCTCCCACCGATCTGTTCCCCTGGGAAAGCACAGAGCAGGTGTAGGGACACAGTACTTTAGCCACCAAAGCACTCACTGCTGTGCAACTGGTTGCCTGCCTGCTTCTCTGAGCCTTGCTTCTATCCTGACCCAGGCATGGGGGAACATCTCTGAGGGCACCTTGGCCTAGCATCCTGGGCTAAATGGGCAGGATCCCCTGTCCCTCCACTTGGCCTACCTGCCAGTGCGCCGCTGGCTTCATGTTGGCAGGATGAAGGACAATGCCAGGACCTGGGCCATCTCCTGTCCCCTGCGAAGTCAGCCCTAAGGGCCCCATTTACAGACTCTAAGGGAAACTTGGGGTGAATGCAGATGGGGTGCCCGTCCTGCCTGTTCCCTGGTCCTTCGTCCCATGCTCTCTCCACTCCTGCACCAATTTGGAGCCCAGATGAGGTTCTGCAGGCACTTGTACCCAAGGTCCAGATGACCTGTTGTCCCTGCTGTCCCTATTCCTTGAGTCCATCGATGTCTTGTGCTGTGGGGCTGCTGGAGCTGGAGTCAGTCCCCCTCTCCTGTGGGGGAGTGCTTTGAATTAACGGGCACTCCAAAAATACTGGCGAAATCAAAGTATTTTGTTATTCTAAAAAGTGAAGGGTTGCATTAGTGATACAAAAAAATCCCTTCTGACAGTGGCCAGCCTGTGGGCCACATCCAGCCAAGGGCTGTGGGAGTGGGGTGTCAAGGGGATGAGGGAAGGCTCCCTGTTGCAGACACCTGCAGATAGACGGCACCTGCCCATGGGGCCTCAGAAACCCCATCAGAGTAGTGGAGATCCTCCTGGCTCTTCTCCTAAGATTCCCATCCCTGTGTCGGGAGTGCCTGTGGGTACCTTTGTGGGGAAAGGCACTGGGGCTGACTTCCTGGGAAGCCCTGAGAGCAGGCAGATTTGGCCGGCACAGTTCCAAGAACGGTGGATGAGTGGTCCTAGCCCTGCCTGAGTAGGTCGGTGGTCCACCCTCCACCATGGACTGACTCATGCAGTGGCCTGCAGCAACCATGACCCTAAGCCGAGCACTTCCCTGCAGACTCACCGGGTCACCTCTGCCCCCCCTTCTCAGGGAAAGACCTCCAAGTCTGAGAATGTGAGTCCACAGTTCAGGACCTGCTAAAAGTGACCTACTGTTTTTGTTTTGTCCTTTGTTGTATGCCTTCAGGTGCAGGATGTCGTCAAGTCAAATGCAGCCCACACATTCATCATAACTGGAAAGAAAAGGTCGCTGGAGCTACAAACTCGGTAGGTTTCTATTGCCTTGGTGTCTGCTACTGCGTGAATGTGTTTGACCTGAGATTTTAGCAGATGGCTTCCTTTTCTAAACTGGATAACCTTTCGATGTGTTTTTATTCATTTTACTTGCTTATTTGTAGTTTAAAATGTAACAGTACTAAGGGGAAGTCAATGAAAATTAAGCCTCTGCCCACCCCCTGTTCCCCACCCCCAGCAGACATTCTTAACCATCTCTGAAGCATCCTTCCAGAATTTCTGTCCCCATACATATGTACCTATTTTTTATTTTATTTATTTATTTTTAAAAATAAATTTATTTATTGATTGATTGATTTTTGGCTGTGTTCGGTCTTTGTTGCTGCGTGCGGGCTTTCTCTAGTTGCAGCGAGCAAGGGCTACTCTTCGTAGAGTAGCCCTTTGTGGTGCACAGGCTTCTCATTGTGGTGGCTTCTCTTGCTGCAGAGCACGGGCTCTAGGGCGCACGGGCTTCAGTAGTTGTGGCACGCGGGCTCAGTAGTTGTGGCTCGCGAGCTCTAGAACGCAGGCTCAGTAGTTGTGGCGCACGGGCTTAGTTGCTCCACGGCATGTGGGAATCTTCCCGGACCAGGGCTCGCACCCTTGTCTCCTGCATTGGCAGGTGGATTGTTAACCACTGTGCCACCAGGGAAGCCCTGTATCTATTTTTTAAATCACAGATGACTATTTTCTATCTATCTAGTCTGTTCTGCATCTTGCTTTTTTCATTTAATTTATGAGAAATCATCCCATATATGAGCACCATTTTCTAAAGCAGCATAATTTTCCAATATGATCGTCGGCTGGTTCCCATTGACGGGCACCTAGGTCCTCTGGGGTCTTGCTGTTGCAAATGGTGCTGCAAGCAGTGTCCATGAACCAAGTTTTGTACATATGTGTCATTACGTCCATCTGGTAGATTCCTGAAGTAAAATTGCTGGCCAAAGGGTAGCATGTCCACTTTAAATTTTGGTGGCTATTGTCACACTACCCTGTAAAATGGTGTGTGACTTGTGGCAGGGCTTGGGAGACCCCATCTCTCACTTCCGCCAATGACGTGAGATCTTTGCAATGACCCATTGTGGCCCAGGGAAGTGTTGATTTACATCCACTACAGAGGGCTCTGCATACCAAGCTTACCACATCTAGCCACATCTGACTTCATCTGGCCACACCTGACCCCACCTGCACCCACAAGGCCACACTTAACTCCACCTGGCCACACTTGACCTTGCCTGACTTCACCTGGTGATACTGGCCCAG
Organism: Physeter macrocephalus; assembly: GCF_002837175.3. Classification (NCBI taxonomy): domain Eukaryota; kingdom Metazoa; phylum Chordata; class Mammalia; order Artiodactyla; family Physeteridae; genus Physeter; species Physeter macrocephalus. The sequence goes on from NC_041222.1 coordinate 83,761,568, forward strand.
TGTTCCAGAGCCTTTGGGGCCACTCTCCCAAGCCTTGAGTTGCACTTCCAGGCAGTGAGCAACGCAGGCATGTACTGCAGGGCTGAGAGGAATCAGGTGGTTTAGAGTCAGTATCCAAGACTAAATGAATAAAATACTCTTTTGGCTTTTGTAGGACAGAAGAGGAAAAGAAAGAATGGATTCAGGTGAAGCTCCTAAAGTTTTAAAGTAACCAAATAACCAAATTCTTGAGCGGTATGGCCATTTCACGTTGGAGCAAGGGATGGGATGGCCCCGTGTCCCCCCCAGGTATTACCCACCCATCTATCCACCTTGAAGTGATGGGGTGACCAAGTTTATAAGCACCTTCAGACTCCACAAACCTTTGAATCCATTCTCTTATTTGGGGCTCCCCAGTAAACAAATAAACATAAAGGCCTGGAGGTGGGCATGCAGGGAGGTGCCCTCACCCTGGGGAGGATCTCCACTGCCTGGCAGCTCCAAGGTGGGTCCGTGTTGTCCTTCTCTCCATGGCTGGCAGGAGCGGTGGGTCTTGCAGGACGAGCAGCTTGACTTCCAGGACGGAGCCTGTGCTTCCAGAGACAGGCCAGGCAGTGTCCTGGGGCAGCCAGAGCAGGCTCAGCTCAGAACCAGCCATGGTAGGGACACAGGTCAGGAGGGCCACGTCAGAGCGGAGGCCAAGGCAGTGACCGGGGTTGGCAGACCACCACCAGGCCAAACTCTAACCATTAGTGATTTGTGGCTCCCAAAATTCGTAAGACAGAAATCTGAGTGAGAAGAGAAAAAGGAAATTCAAACAGATATTAGATGGGAATGCTGTTGCAAGAAATGGAAACGTGGCCTCAAATCCATATAAAATGTTCCGAGAGCATCTGCTCTTGGCTTGGAGTACTGCATGTGGGGTGGCACTGGGACCCGTGGAGATTGGAATGGGGACCTGGTCAGTCACTGATCACATCCCTGAGCCTTGTTTCCTCATCTCAGAGGACATGTGAGGCTGTTGGTCAGGGGAAAACGCGATGACCACAGGACCCTTGTTCTCACCCTCCTGGAATGCTCTCTGAGGGCCCTTGTTCTTTGTGGGTTTGTTTCAGGTCATTGAGGCCACCATTGAGAAGCACAAGCAGAACAGCCAGACTTTCAAGGCCTTCAGTGGCTCTTTAGGCCAGGATGAGGATTCCTCCCTCACTCCAGACCCGCCTGTGAGTGCCAGTGTCCCTGGGGCAACCCAGGCCCTTTGCACAAGAACTGGTGTCTGGGAGGGAAGCTAGTCCCCATGCTCTCCTCTTGCCCACCTTTATTGAGCATCCGTGTGGGGACCCCTGTACCTCGTAGCTGGGGTGGTCAGGGAGGGAAGGACAGGCCTGGATAAAGCTGCTACATGAGGCATTGTCCTATCACATGCACCTAGGGGCTGTGATCTTATCAGCAGGGGTAGCTTGCTCCCCATGGGAAGCTGTCCCCAGGCCTGGGGGGAGCCAGGAAGCAGGATCCCCACCCAGGACCAGATGGGTCCACCCTAGGCCTTGGCCATCCCCTCTGTCTGGGTACAACCAAACATGACTTCACAGTGAGGGTCCCTCACTCCATTCCTCAGGGACATCCCTGAAGCTAAGGGATACCCAGCCCAGCCTGGCTGAGCAGCCCTGAGTCCCAGACACCAGGCCTGGTTGGCCCTCCCTGTGGTATCACTGGTCTGTGGCCCACAGGCCACCTCATTATCTACTTAATATTTGTATCAAATCTCCATTTTGTCTGCTTTCTGGACTATTTTAGAAGAAAACTTTGTGTTGTCCCCGGGCAGGGAAAATACTGTCCCCTACCTTCAAAAGAGGTGACCTGGAAACAGAACCCCCCGCCCTACCCCATACCTACCGTTAAAGTTGGTGCAGAGACAGAGCCTGACCGTAGAAGGCAGGGCACCGAGCTCTCCACAGATGCCTGAGGAAAGAGCTAAAGGCCAGGGCCACCTCACATGGTGTGATGCAGCTGGTTAGGCCTGGTGGGCCTCAAGGATGTTCATACCTGCCCACCGCCCTCCACCCCAGCTGGGAAATGATAACTCTTCTGAGATGCCTTCAGGCCAGGGAGGACAGATTCCCAAAGTCATAGCAAACGCTAGGCCCCGACAGTCTTCCTCCTGACCCTGTGACCAGACAGAAGGAATGGTGGCATTCCAACACTGCATTGGATGTCAGCATGTGGCCACAGAACCTCTGCTCATGCCAGCTGTCTTTGTCCCCTCCAGATGGTGAGCGCCAACTCAGAGGTGCCTGCAGTGGTAGCCACTGGTGGAGGGGGTGCTGCAGGGGTGAGTGACTCCCCCAGCTTTGACAGGGGTGGGAGGTGTAAGTTGGGGCCAGACCAGGGTGACCTGAGGGTAAGGGTTTAGCCTCCTCCTTCCATGTGACCTGGGTCTTCACAGTGATGTCCTCTGGGGCCTGTTGGTGGAGGGCTGGGGCAAGCCCGCTGGGACCCAAATGTCCGTTTCCTTTGGTGGGTGAAGGTTACACAACTGAGTTCTTCTGAAGACTTGTGCTCTTTACCACAGGTAAAGTATGCCTGGATGAAATGTGGATCAAGGCGGTACCTGGCCCTCAGGAGGCTCAGTCAATGTGGGCGGAGAAGGCGTGGTCCAGGGTCAGATAGCCTGTGTCCATGTCCCCACCCTGACAGGGCCAGGCCACGGGACTATGCCCGAGTCCCTCCTGCTCTGTCAGTTTGGGAGATTAGTAACAGGGTAAATGTGTGTGCCTTGCATGCAGTGAGTATCCAGTACAGGGAAGCATCATTATTAACCACTGGGCCTAATAGTCGTGAAGTCTGATGACAATTGTAAGCCTAGACTATCAAGGAGGTGCTGTACCCTGCATCCTGAGAGGGGATTCTCCTGGGCATCTTCACTTTGCCCTATCCCTCAGTTTTCCGGGCTCAGAAGGAATGAGTGGAGGCCTGAGCCCCAGCCTGACCCCTAACAGGGAGTTTGCTCCTAAAGGGGAACTTCTTCCATGGGTAGGTCGGTACTGCCCCCACATTCTCCCCACTGTGCCTGCCTCTCCTTCCCTCCCCCCGACTTCTCTTTCTCACATCCCTCATCTGGGCCAGCACTCCCTTGGTGGCAGGTACTCCCCAGTTGGACAGCAAAGTCTGCCTGAATTTAGCACCAACTTGCAGAGCTCCTTCTTTTCGGGCTACAAGGGCCACCCTGCTGGTCATCACAGCCATTCTGGGTTGGCACTTGTTAGGGTCAACCCATTTTAGGAAGAGGAAACGGGCTTGATAGGTGAGGAGACCTGGCCTTTGGCTCAAAGGCCTTGCGGTGGGACTTGACTTTCCTGGGACAGCAGCAGAGCGAGGGACGGATGTCTAGCTCATCATGGGGAGTAAAGTGTTCCTGTCCTGCCTTAGATTTTTAGTAAGAAAACTAGTCCCCTCCTCCCACACAATCCATGCTGCTGGGTAGCATTGAGCCCCTGCTGAGGCCCCAGAACAGATGTGCCCAGATGCCCCAGTCCCCTGCTCTGTTACAAGAGCAGAAGCTTTGCCAGGTTACCACATGACCCCTGACCCGACGCGTCTGACTGCCAGGCACTGGGAAAACCTTGAGAAGTTTTTGGGCTCCCATGGAGGGATGGAGCGTTTCTAGGGCATGATGGGCTTCAGGGACCAAGTGAGAGGAGGGAACCCCCTTATCTGAGTGCTACTGCTGCCACAGGGTGGCACTGCGAGAATCAAAGCGAGCCTGTGCTAATTTGTTTGAACTCAGTCAGGAAATCTGAAAGCAGCACTATCAGCAGGGGAGAGATGGTCTTGTCACAGCCCCTCAAACTCCCTGAGGGGCTTCCTGCATTGTGGCTCTGTCTGGCCTTGCCTTCCTTCCAGCCCACCCTCCCCCACCATGCCCTGGCCTCCCTCACTTGGCCGTGTCCCAGGGCCTTTGCACCTGCTATCCCCTCTGTGCAGAATGCCTCAAATATGCCTACTGTGCCCCAAGGCCTCATCTGTGAAGCCCTCGTGGCTGACCCCAGAGTCACAGACAAGTGTTTCTCACATGAAGCAACCCACCATCAGCTTTCTGAATCACCAAACTGTGCGTGTGAGGCTGGCAGTGTGCTGTTGGGCTCCTTTCTGGAACGTCTAGGAATGTCATGAAAAGCAGCTTGCACACTCAAGCTTAATCTGTGTAACTAACTGCCCGGAGAAAAATGACAGATGGGGCCTCTGCATCTTTCCAATCAGCTCCAGGGTCCCTTGGCCAGGGTCTCTGACAACCTCCATGATGGCCCTTTGCATGAAGCACTGCTTCTCCCTGCCTCTGCAGGGGAGCTGAGCTGGACCCCGTGCAGGGCCCTCTGCTATCCGACCCTTGGCCTGGGGCAGGCCGGAAGGCATCAAGGGCCGTGAGCAGCCCCCATTCTTTGTAGGGTGAGTCCACAGGCAGGCCTCAGTCCGTGGATGCAGGGAAAAGTGGAAGTGGCTGCTGGCTGTGTGGTCAGGGAGACAGGGCTGAGGAAGATCCAGTGCCAAGGCAGAGAGAGAGGAGCAGGAGGTGGGGCTGGCACACATGACAGACAGTGCCCATCAGAGAATGTTCTAGCTGGAAGGGACCTGAAGGTCACATGTTTAATGTTTTAACACATGGAGTGGGTCCTGACGTGAGGCCTTAGGCAACTCCTCCCCCTCTACCCTCACCTTCCCTTGGGTGAGGAGAAGAGAGAGAAGCTGTGTCAGGTGTCTGTTGGCCACTTGGGTGCCCCTCCGATTGGTTGCCGAACTCCTTTGACAGGTGAAAAGGTAACTGAGAGCCCCTGAGGCTCAGGGCCTCAGCCCAGTCCAGGGGTCTGCCCAGGCCAGGCTGCAGACTCACTGGGCATTGATGGCGACGCTCAGCCAGTGGATGTGCAGGCCACCCCACCTTCTTCTACCCAGGGGCTCAGCCTTCCAAGGGCTCTGCAGCATCTTTGATTTGCCAGATGCTCGGGATCACAATTCAATTTCAGGCCGCCTTGTCCCAGTCCTTTTATCCACCCGAAGCCAGGCCCAGGCCCTACAACAGACAAACGCTTGTCAGCAACAGACTTGCAGCTCCGGCCCCGGCACACATGGCCCGGCCATGGTTTTTCTCATTTGTGTTTCTGATGAGCACAGGTTTTGGTGGACCCAGGAGGGCAGCTCAGTGAAGCTCCTGCCATACAGGGCGAGTCCGAGATGTGCTCAGTGTATATTTGTGGAAAGTACCCCAAGGTGGGTTTTAATTCTGGCACTAGAAAGAGTGATCTTTGCTACAACATGCCAGATGTAAACTTTTGGAGAGGAAATATAAACTCACTCTTGGTGTGCTCATTTGATTTCCTGGTGTTGTCCTCAGATGCACAGTTCCCACAAGGCCCTCTTTCCTAAGAAAAGCTAAACCCAAACCAGGAAGTTTTGCAAGGGAGTCTTGCAGAATCCAAAGACTTCCCCGTTCTGCAAAAGTTGCATCTCTCTTCACGGAAGCACAGAAATGTCAGAGTCCAAAAGGCCTCCCTGGGCTCCAGACCCACCATGGCAACATATGGACCCTTCCACGATGCTGTGAAAGGCCCCATCCCTGCCACCCGTCATTCAGCGTGCACAAACTCAGTGCCGCACTTCCACCCCAAGCCCAGGACAGGGCTGCCTGTGAAGGGAAGAGGGCCTGGGCTGCACCCACCACAGGGCCGGGCCTAAGACCCAGGCCTATGTCCACACCCTTTAGGACCGATGATAACTGTGTGGCTCCATCTTCTGAGGCTGGTTGTCAGGGCCGCTGTTTGGGACCCGAATCTTACCTGAATTTTCCTCCTGCTTCCCTGCTTTGTAAGTGAATCTGCTGAAGAGAAAACGCTGAGTAAAACAGGCCCTCAGCACAGACCTCCCAGGCCCATGCTTGTGCATTTGGAGCGCTTTGGGTGAAGTCGCTTAGCTGTTACTGGGGAAGCCACGGTTCCACACCTCCCTGGTTAGACTTGGCCCAGGCCTTTCCAAGTCTCCACATCCAAAGAGAAAATCTGAGCTCCTCCCTTTGGTTGACCTATTCTATATCCTCATCCAAAAAGGAAGTATGGTTGGCCAGGAAGACCTGTCCTCAACGATGCAGGTGGGCTCACCTCAGCCACCTGGTCGCCAGCCCTCGGTGTCGGGAACTGCCTGGGGGAGCCGCATCAAGCGTGGGCCATGGTGGCTCACAGTCTTCAGCACCGAGGAAGCTGGTACCCAGCCAAGAAAGCTGGTACTCAGACCCTGTCTGATCACCGAACTGCAGCCTAAAAAAGGAAGCCAGGATGGGTTGCTCTTCCAAGCGCCAGCCCCAAGATGCCTAGCTCTAGGAATTGCCCTCTGGTCCCTCTGGCCAGGACGGGGTCCCTGCTCACCTTCAGGAGCTGAGCTCTTGGCCACATACCCCTGGCCCGCCACAGCCTCTCCTCCATCTCATGGGCAGCCCTGCCCCTCAGGGATGCCCCAGTAGCCCCCATGGCCTCCCTGTGTTCTCAGCAGTTGTGCAGCGCTGTTCGCAGGGTCTGGAGAGCCAAGGTTCTGCAGCACATGTAAGTGCTTGAAGGCAAGACAGCGGATCCAGCCACCCTGCCGCTGACCACTCCCACCTCGAGTGCCCTTGGTGTCCTCACCTGGAAAACAGGCATGGCAGGGTCACCATGAAGGTTGGTAGAGGGCTGAGGCTCCTGGGCCACGGCAGACCCAGGGATGGCCCCTCCTCTCTCTTCTCATGTCTGAGCCCAGCAGTCCTGAGAGATGGTCTCAAGGGAAGGAACCCTGAGTGGGGCAGACAGATGTGCCTCAGGGCTAGAGTGTGGCTGGCAGCCAAGGTCGGGTGACAGGGGTGGCCTCCAGTAAGGCATGTGGCTGTAGGGAGTGTCAGTATTGCTTGTCAGGTCTGTGCCACCCATTTTCCACCCACAGGGCTCAGTGGTCCTGAGCTGCATGGAATAAACTGAGAGGGGGCCCAAGGTTTTCTTACACCCAGTGTCCATGCAGTCAGGGTTCATGAGATGGAGGAGGAGGGTGATGGAGTCTTGGGCAGAGCAAGTGTCCCTATCACCCTCAGAGGCACCAGCTGGTCCCAGGGCTCCTCGTACCAGGGGGCCAGCACTGGCCTCACAGTAGTGGGGCCCACAGTGGGGTCTATGGGCAGAGGCAGCAGAGCTGGGAAGCATAGGCCAGAATTAGTGTGCTCAGGCTACTTAACAAAGTGCCACAGACACTTATTCTCTAACAGTTCTGAAGGCTGGAAGTCCAGGATCAAGGTGTTGGTAGGGCTGGATTCTCCTGAGGCCTGTCATCTTAAAGAAAAACACACAACTTAGAGTTGAGTTTTATTCAGGATCTTACTGAGGACTATAGCCTGGGAGACAGCTCTGAGGAACTGCTTGTAAGTGGGAGGGGAGGAGCCAGTATATGTACGAAGTTTTTGGCCAGGAAATACATGTAGTCAAGCATACATTTTGGTAAAAGATTCCTGCTATATCACAAAGAACAGATATCTTAAGTTAATACTTTTAAGTGTTTTTCTCTGCATGGGAAGATGCAAGAATCTGGGGTCACTGAAATTCTTTCTGAGATGTGCATCTATCTCGGGGCCTGTTTCTCCCAACACACAGAATGCCTCATCTTGCTGTTTCATCCTGAATTCCCTCCAGGGTACACTGTCGTGGGTGACTGCAGTGGGTGCATCTTAACCCTTATATAACTGGATGATGAGTGGCACTCTTTGTTCTTTTTTTGTTCACAGGTATCTCTTCTTGGCATGTAGATAGCCATCTTCCCCTTGTGTCCTCACATAGTCTTGCCTCTGTGTGTGTCCATGTCCTAATCTCCTCTTGTTATAAGGACACCAGTTATATTGGATTAAGGCCCACCCTAGTGACCTCATTTTACCTTAATCACCTCTTTAAAGGCCCTCTCTCCAAATACAGTCACATTCCGAGGTGCTGGGGGGTTAGAACTGCAAACTATGACTTTTGGGGGACACAATTCAGCCCGTAACAGCCTCCAATGCCCAAGCCCCTCCCTTCTGTCCCCCTCACCCCCAACTAGTGCATCTCTTTCTCCTTAAACTTGCAGAGTTTATATTAAACATATATTTAGCTTATTTTGTTCAAATTTTTATTAGGGAAGCTTTGGACACACACAAGTAGAAATAACAGACAGCAAGACCCCCACACCAGCCTGGAGCAACTTCAACTTTGTGCTGTTCATGTTTTATCTGTCTTTCCACCCCTATCCTCACCCCACCCCCACATACTCTTCTTTCTCCTGGAATATTTTTAAAACAACTCTCAGACCTCATTTTATTCTGCTCAGAAACACTAATGTTAAACTTATTTTAAGTGTTTCTCTTTAAAACAGAAAAAGTGTCTCTGGGCCTCAGTTTCCCCATCTGTGCAGGGGAGAGGTTGAGACAAGCACTTCCAGTAGCCATTCTAGCTCTGACATCCTGGGGAGTTTGATACATATCTGTGACATTTCTTAAAATCTTAAGTTTGTGGTGAATTGACTGTTTTCTGCTGGGACCCCAGCGCCCCCTACCCACACAGAGAGGAAATGCTAGGGGGCTGGGGCGGTTCAAAGCTAGAAAGCGCTTTCATCAAACCATGGGGCATTTCCTGAGAGCCATGGTAACATGTAAGGGCAATCAGCAAAACCAGTCAGGATTCTTGTGCTGTGATGGGGTTCAGGGCCAGGGGCGGTTCCTCACCCCACTTTACAGATGAGGAAACCAAGCTTGGAGAGGAGAAGTGACTTGTGCAGGGTCTCATGGCTGATGAGGGGCAGGGCAAGGGCCTGGGAGCTGTCCCCCAACTTGCACCACTCCTAATCATATGGGGAAACCTAATCAGACAGCGCTACTGAGCCCCCACCTCAGCCTCACCCTGCATGGTCGGTACCCACTCCCACCTTCACTCCCTCCTGCCTCCTGCTCACCTCCCAAGCCCTTGCATCAGGTGGGGCTGGGGTCCTGGACACGACTGATGTCACTATGGCCAGGGGTAGGCAGCCAGAGCAGACCACATAAGTTCCCTCACCCAGCTCTCAAACCGCTGTCCACAGTGCAGAGGGAGCACAGTCCTCAATGGGAATGTGAGGCAGGAGGTCGGGGGGGTTAGGGGGGGCTGGTCAGCGAGTGGCTGGTTTGCTTTTCTACGTGTCTATTTGTTTTCTTCCTCTTTCACAAGCTGTTCTCGGTGAACACTTGAGAAAATCCAGATAAGAGAGTCAGATAAGAGTAACTCTACCCCAAACAGCCAATAAGATCATCAGGGTGTGCTTCCTTCCAGTCTTTTTTTCATGCACGTACTCTTTTTGGTATAAACATTATACGCTACTGTACGTTATTTTGCAACTTGCTTGTTTCCCTTAGCAATATAACTTGACACCTTTAAACAGTCTTCCAACATGTCGCCTTGACATCTACCTCCCATGTATGATTTATATACCTGTTCCTTAGTTTTAGACTGCATCAGATTTTTTTAATTTGTAAATATGTTTAACTAAAAAAGGAATACTTTAAATTTAAAAAAAAGTGAAGTGATAGAATAAAATGAAAACCTCTCTCCCACTGTTGCCTGCCACTCTCCAATTCCTCTTTGCTCCAAGGAGTTTGATGTGGTTCTTGTAAAACTTTTTGAGAAACCTTACACAAAACAGCTGTTTAAACGTAAAAGAAAACAAACAAACAAAAAAGAAGTAAAAGCATTTTATAGTGTGTTCTTGTGACTAGTCTTAAAGATCTTCTAACCTCTCTGAACACACACCATGTTTCATGACTTCCTGTCGTCTTGCTGAAAGGACTCATCACTGCCCTCTTTTGTGGGAAATTCAGGCAGCATCGGAGGACATAGAGAGGGGAGTCCAGCCCCTGATCCTGCTCCCACCCCAGGAGAGTGCTCTCGCATGTGTTGGGTGGGCAACTGCACACCCCTGAGTGCCTGGCATGGAGCAGGCACCATGCTCTGGGGTCCAATGAAGGACAGAGCATGGAAGCAAGGGCCACCTGGCTGGATGCTGGGTGCAGACACCCCAGTCCTTGGCATCTGGGCTCCTGTGCAGAGCAGCCACTGTTTCCCCCAGTGTGGGTTCTGGTTGTTATCTTTGCAGACACGCAAAGTCACTGACTTCCGTGGTGGGACAAGTCATTCCAAGCATAGAGTTCCTGTTCCCCTTGGAATCTCACCCTGTGTGACAACAGGACAGCTTCTGGGGAGTGAGGCTGGGCAGGGGGCCATGGCCAATGTGGCTCCTGCTTAATTCCCTTCTGCACATCCGGCTTTCTTGCCCTGCATGTGCATTGTCTGTGTATCGTACAGCTGCCACTCCACATGCGCTGGGAAGCTGACTGCAGCTGTTTGCCTCCCACAGCTTGAGCCCAGGAGAGGGTCCTCTAAGATCAGACGTGACAAGGAGAAGCAGGGCTGCAGCAGCTGCGGCGAGACCTTCAACTCCATCACCAAAAGGAAGCACCACTGCAAGTTGTGTGGGGTGGTGAGTCCAGGTGGGAGGATGCCAGCTGCTGGGGCCTCCATGTGCTTAGTTCCTCCTCCCAATCTTCTTTCCATGCACACAGACCCCTGGATCCTGGACCTTCTGAGCAAGAAGGCAGGTCCTGGAGGTCCAGCAGGGGCCATACTTGGGGTCTTTGCCCTGTGGACAAGGCTCCCGACTCCCATGGCTCACAGACAAGCCCTTCCCCTCCACATGCCGTTACACCTCTCCTTCCAGCCTCCTTCTGGATAGTCTTCTGTCCCTGGGCATTGGGGTCACAGGTGCCCTTGTCTTGCAGGTCATCTGTGGGAAGTGCTCCGAGTTCAAGGCCGAGAACGGCAGGCAAAGCCGTGTCTGCCGAGAGTGTTTCCTGACCCAGCCAGTGGCCCCCTCGAGCCCCAGCCTCGAGGAGCCCTTGGAGCCCAAGCAGAGCACAGAGGTGGGTGGGCTGGGGCTGGTGAGCCTTCCAGACACAAGACTCCAGAAGCCTTGACAGACTGTGCTCCTAGAGCTGTCGCCTTCCCTGGGACCAGGATTGGTAGGGCTCAGTTGGGTCCATAGGCCACTGAGAGCAGCAAGCAGTTGAATGCCAAATAATCACGTGTGTGCGTGTTGGGCTCTTAGGATCCAGTCATGGCCAAGAGGTTGGGAACCATTTGCACTCAGGAATTAGATGGTGCATTAGTCAGCTCAAGCTGTATAACAAATACCACAGGATGGACAGCTTAAACAACAGAAACTTATTTCTTCATAGTCCTGGAGGATGGAATTCTGAGATCAAGGTGTCAGAAAGCTGGTTTCTCCTGAGGCCTCTCTCCTTGGCTTGTAGATGGACATATTCTCCCTGTGTCTTCACACGGTCTTCTCTTTGTGGGTGTCTGTGTCCTAATCTCCACTTCTTATGAGGACACTAGTCATATTGGATTGGAGCCCATACATATGACCTCATTTTAACTTAATTACCTCCTTAGAGGCCCCATCTCCAAACACAGTCACATGGGGGGTTAGGGCTTCAACATATGGGTTTGAGGGCAAACAATTCAGCCCACAGCAGATGGGACCAAGTGTCATCTTCACTCATGGTCACTCTGATTGAAGGCCTGGAGGCCCTGCCGAAAGGAGATGCTGCCCCTGCCTTGCCCAAGCCATCGGGGGGCTAGGGGGCAGTCAGGACACCAGCTACCTTCTCACCTCCTGTCCTCCTGAGCATGGCTGCTGCCTTCCAGGCCCTCCTTCAAGGGCAATGTACCTATTTGTTGAGGTAACAGGAAAGCTGGAAAAGTGAGAATGTGGCTTCCAAAAAAGTGCATTTTTCCATTCTCTCCACATAACATAGTGCATAATTCTCAAGGCCAACTGCACATCAGGGTCTTCTGGGAAGCTATTTATAATGTCAGTTTCCCTTCCCAAAGGTTCCAGGGAGGGTCATCTGGGTGGGCCAGGACTCTGGTTGGAGCCCCAATTAGGGTCTCTGTATGTTAGAGGTCAAGTGCATCAGTATATTAGAACTGAGTGTAGGATTATCTCAATAGAGGAGAGAGGAGCCCCTTGCACAGCCCCCTTGGCCCACTCATCCATGCACTTTAATGCTGTGTTTGGGAGACCCAGGTCTCAGGTCCGAGCAGGGATGAGCTTTGCCAGGGGTGTCTGAGGGGCTTCCTGATGACCTAGGTGTTGTGTCCATGACTGCTTCTAAACACATCAGAAGAAAGGGAGGGGTGGGTGTGTGATGTGTGTGTGTGATGTGTATGTGAGTGAGTGTGAATGTGTGTACTGTGTGTGTGGTGAGTGTGTGTGAGGTGTGTGAGGGTGTTGGGGGGGTGGTATGGGTGTATATGTGTGTGTGAATGTGTGTGGTGTGCGTGGTTATGTATGAGAGGTGTGTGTGTGTACAGAAAAATCATCAACAGCCGCCACATTCGGGTTCCCTGCTGTTCCATTTTTTCCTACCTTATCTTTATTTCTGTCCTGACCCTTCTTGTGGTCTCACTGCCTAGAAGGTCCAGCCCAATCCCAAGTGGCCTTGCAGTGACCCTGGGGAAGCTCAGGCTGGCCCAGGCCTTGTCCAGTCTGTCTCCCCCTCCTCTCTCCCTCCAGAGCTTCGGCCTTGGTGCTTCCTGGAGAGTGGCTCTTACAAGGGAGACTCCACCTGACTTGTCCTCTGTGTCCCCAGAAGCCAGCCACTGTGGACCCCCCGCCCAGCCTGCTCTGTGGCCCCCTGCTGGTGTCGGATGGTGGCACAGCCTGGAGCAAGGTGTGGGCTGCCATCTCTGAGTCGGACTCCCTGGAGTTGGTGCTGCACCTTCGAGGAGGCAGCCAGGTGTGTCCTCTGTCCGCTGGGCCACACTGGGGGTGGGAGGGTCCATCCTGCTCCGGCAGCCCACAGCCTCAAGCCTGCGGCGCCCAGATAGGCCTGGGCCATGCAGCCTGGGGCCAACCCCACATGGGGGGTGGCTCATGTGACCCTAGGGCCTCAGTTTCCCCGGCTGTCCAGAATCACCCTTCTGCTGCCCACTTGTGGGAGATGGTATTTAGTGATGCCAGGACTCCAGAGGCCGGGGTGCTGATCCTCCTCTCCGTTTCTGCAGGATGGCCAGCTGCTGCATGCCATCCCCCTCTCTGGCTGCAGGGTGAGTGTGCCAGACCCCGCACAGAGGCTGGATGCTGGACACACGTGGCAGCTGCAGCAGGCCCAGCAGTCTTTGTACCTGAGTGCCCCGTCCGCCGAGCTGCAGCAGCAGTGGTTGGAGGCCCTGAGCTCAGCAGCCCACGGGCACCCGGCCCAGGCCAGCCCGGGGGCCCAGCAGCCCCAGGCCCCAGCTGCCCCATGAGCTGGGTCTCTGCCGCGTCTCCTAGCTGTACAGCCACCGCGGCAGGGCCTGTACTCATCTGAGAGGTGGCATCAAGGCCACATGCAGGCATGAAGGGAGCCTGGACTGCTGAGGGACCAACAGGCCACATAGCACTTGGCCCTGGAGGGTTCCTCCACGTCAGAGAGGAGAAAAATGAGGCCCAAACAGGGGCAGCCAATTGCCCAGGGTCACCCAGCACGTCCCTCAAAGACCCGGGCCTCTGCCTGCAGGCCCAGCAGTGTGGCCCAGAGTGGGGCGTGGGGTGACTCTTAAGAAAACTCCATCTGAGTGGGCAGTGAGGGGTCATCTGCGCCGGAAGACAGAAGGAGCTCATGGGTGGTGCCCAGGGACACCTGGTGGATGTCTGCAGTCATGCCACCCCTCCTGACGGTTGCCCACCCATCTATACCATCTACATCCGTGTGAGCTGAACCATACTGGCCCCCTGGACCCCACCTCTCTCCTCTTTCCTCTCCCGGGGACTGGGCACGCCCTGGGCCACCTCGTAGCTCGCCACCCCATTTGGAGATGCCCAAGGGAGCGAGTGGTGGGTTCCTGAATAACCGTGCTGCGAAACTACAGGGGGACCACACAGGCATTGTGTGAGGCCCTGAGATTTGTGCCTGCCTTGCCTGGTGGGTGGTGGACAGTGCTTATCTACATAAATAAATGCTGGCAGCCAACAGGTGGACACAGCCCTGGGGCAGGGTCTCCCCACAGTGGGCCTGCTGGTTGTTGGATGGAGAATGAGGGTAACAGATGGGCACAGCCGGTAATGAGGCCCTGGACCCCAATCCAGGCCTGCAGGGTGCAAGTAACACCCCTGAGGTTGCCCCAGGATGCAGCGGCATTAGACAGCGGGGCCTCAGACAAGGTGCCATGCCTGGAGACCTGCTCTGTGTCCCTGGTCATGCTAGTGAGGTAGACAGGGCCATCTGCCCCTGTAGCAAGTGGAGCCAGACTTAGATATGGGATCGTGGGGGTGCTGGCTACTCACAAAGGTGTCGGGAAGGTCTATTTGCACTGGAGCCCCGAGGGCCTTGAGGGAGAGCTGAGGGACTTAGGGACTGATGACTGAGGGGTGTCCAGTCCCTTGGGACCCCCATCCCTCTAACATCCACAAGGCACCCTGCAGGGATGCCTGTCACTGCCCAGCCATGGGCAGACTTGCAGGGCACATATCCGTGGGCTGAGAGGGCCATTGTGGGAGCCAGAAATGGATGACTGGGTATGGGTGAGGTGGGGGTGGGGCCCAGGCAAGGAGTGACAGGGCACAGGTGAGGTGCTCAGGGCACAGGTGAGTTGGCACCCAGGTGAAGTGGGCAGGGTCCAGGTGAGGTGGTCAGGGTCCAGGTGAGGTAGGACAGGACACGGGTAAAGTAGAGACCCAGGTGAGGTGGGCAGGGCACAGGTGAGCTTAGGCATGAGTCAGCGCCGTCCCCCACATACCCACCCTGCTATGCCTGGATGCTGCTGCAGCTGTATACCTGCTGCATACCTGGACCTCAATCCTGCATCTGTGAGAGCTCACTACCCTGCAGTGGGTGTTCTGAAGCTGCGTGGTACCGGCAACTTACTCACTGAGAAGGGGAGGCCAGGCGCTTCCAACTGTGCTCTTACTCAAGGAAATACAGCAAAGTCCCTGCCCATGGAGCCAAGGCAGGGACAGCAGGTGTCAGAGGCATTGCCCAGCCGGCCTCTTCCCGCTGTCCTGCCCCTTCTCCCTCGGAGCTCTGCTCTCTCTGCCTCATGCACTGACTGAGCGGGCCTAGTGGGGCTCCTTCTCATGGTCAACTCTGTAATACTCCAGTCTCACCTCAACCCCAGGATGTTCCCACTTGACAGTTGAGGAAACAGTCACAGAAAGGATGCCCCCAAGAGTTCCACAGTTCCAGACCAAGTGGGCAGCCAGAATTGACCTGCTGGACATGGTGCCACTCTGCTGGGGTCTGAGGGGGCAAGATGGGCCCCCCATCCAGGGTCCTCACCCGTGGCCCCCACTGTGGGTTCCTGCCCAGGGTCCCCGTGGCCGGTTCCCAGTGAGCTCTCTGTGCCCCAGGGCAGACCTGAGCCCTATCGTCTCCCACCCAACAGCCTGGGGAGCCCGGCACACAAGCTTCCACAGTAATTTCAGGAGGGTCCTGTCCTCAGTCAGCACATCGGAAGGCTGGCAAGGTGGGCGTTCTGTCCCTAGCAGCTCAGGGTACACCGGGACATTATATTCCGTCACGGTCCATATGGCCTGGGGCCAGCTACACAGGTGAAAGCAGGAGGCGTCCCAAAGGCTGTGGCTGCAGCAGGACCCGGAAAAACGTCCTCGCTGTCCATTTTGGACAGTGCTGGGCCCTGAGAACACAGAGGAGAGGAAATCCCTGTGTTTGGAGTGGCTATTCCCACTGAGACATTGAGCAGATGTGCAGCCACAGGGGAGGAACAGAAGCAGGGAAGGGGAGTGGGCATGGCAGGGGGGGTGGCAGGAGGTCCCTAGGAGCCCTACTCCCAACCAGGACACCTTGGGGGAGGGGTTGCAGGAAGGGTGCCTAAGTTGAGTGCAGGGCCACCAAGGCCTGGAGGAGCCACTGACACACAGCAAGGAACAGAGGGGGAGACAAGGCCTGGTCGTGGGGCCTCCACGGGGTCTCATTTGGTGATGCTCCAGGAGGCAAGAGCCACGGGGCAGGCTTGGGGGTCTTAACAGATCCAGTTGGCTGCAATGGGGGCAACCAGGGCAGAGCTAGAGACAGGGCCTGGTGTCTCCAGCAAGTCTCAACACAGACCCCCAGGACGGGCATGCTGGAGGCCAGCAGTCATGGTGATATAGGGGAGCCTCTGCCAGCTGTCCCCACGCAGTATGGACCTGTGTGGCCAGAGCTTTTCAGGAGATGAAAGAAACTCAGATGTTCTTGTGAAATATCCTGATAAATGTTAATAACTATTGTGGAGTCTGAAGTCATGGGGTGGGTGGCCGGTGCATGGCCCCAGAAAGCAGGTCTGTCCCCAGGGACCCTTCCAGCTAGGGGCATCTGGCCTGCCCCTCTGGATGCCCCAGTAAGGGCTGTGAGAAGCAGGATGCCTGCCTGGAGTCTCCACACCATGCGTGGGGGTGATCCTTGGGCCTGGGCTTCTTCCTACCTGCACACTGCCCACCTCTGTCCACCTTCATCTTGCTCCCATAGCCTGGGCCCTGGGCACTCTGCACTGCCCACCCACAGAGGGTGGAGGCTGGATGCACACTGGCTTTCAGCCTCTCCACTGTCCTTCCTTTTCTGTCTGCTCCTCCTCCTCCTCCTCCCCAAGTCCAGCCCCCAACCCTGCAGGACAGGAGGCCATCCCCTGGACAGAGGGAGAAGGGAGGCCAGTGGGCTGAGCAGGAGGTGGGCCCTGGGGCCTCTGGGGTCCTAAAGAATGCCAGACGGGGCAGGAAAGGGTCTGAAGTACCCAACTGTCACAGGAGTCAAAGGCCTGAGCTGAGGGTCTTCTGTGCCCCCAGGGGCTGCTGCCTCTTCAGCCTGGGGAACACACATTCCCAGCTAGGCCCAGGGGGGATGCTGGCCATGTCCCTCACAGTCCTGGAAAGAGGAAGGAGCCAGCACACACAAGGGCCTGCTGCAGCCAGGCACCCAGCCCAGCCATTCGCTGAAAATAATGACAACTCAGGGTGTCTTAGTAGCAGTGAAACTAAGCCCCAGGGAGGGAAATACACTTGCCCAAGGTCACACAATGAGTTAGGAACCCAGCCAGGAGTCACTCATTCACTCTTTGTCCATTTCTTCATGCAGCAGGCACTGCTGGCATATCTCCTGTGTGCTGGGCACTGGTGTGCCGGCCACTTGGATTTCTGGGACTCAGGGGTTGGATTCAGGCCCTGTAGCCTCTGGCCCTGTCACACTTCCAGCCTCATTTTCTCCTGTCCAGCACCCCCGCACTGCTTCTTTCCCACCCCAGGTCACCAGGCTCCAGCCACTGGACCTTCAGAACACACCAGTCTCCTTCCCATCTCAGGGGAGATGCTGTTTGCACATGCTGTTCTGTTGGCCTGGGGTTTCTTCCTGCAGGACTTTGCAAGAGTCTGCTCCGCGAACCTCAACAAAGAGCCCTTGCCCCAGTCTCTCTACTTTTTGTTGGGGTATTTGCCCTCTTGTTTAACCTCTGTCTCCTCATCTAGAACAGAAGTTCTGAGAGCAGAATGAAGTGCCTACAATAGTGCCCGGCACAGAGTATGTGCTCAGTTAATATCTGCCAACAGCTTGGGTGAAAGCTCAGAGACTTTGTTCCTCCCATGCAGCCCCAGAGCACTTTGGGTCTGGAATCCTCTTTTAACAGATGGGGAAATTGAGGCTCAGAGAGAGACAGAGGCCGCCTGAGATCATAAAGGCCCAGTGCTCTCCTGCCTCCTTTGAGGTCCCCAGGTCTCCAGGACGTAGAGCCAATTCCTCCTCAGATGTCTGGTCCCATTGCAGAAACCAGCACACAAGACCCAAAGGGGCTGCCATGCCCCAGGAAATCAGCAGAGGGGCATTTGGACCCAGGTGGGTCCGACGCACACCTGTGCCTATCCCTCACCACCCTCCAAGGGGACAGCGTACCACTGTGCACGTGGAAGTGGCAGGATCAGCCCCTGAAGTCCCTGCTTACCTGAAGCCTCAGAGCCCAGGCCTTGGGGGGCTCTAGCCCTCACCCCCCAGATGCTCAAAGGACCTCCCCACCTCCTGGGGTCTGACAGGGCCCTGGAATCCAAGCCCCTCGGAGCAGCTAGTCCAGGTGCTTGGCATCTAGGAAGGAGGGTGGGCTCACCTCCCCAATAGCCACTGCAATGTGTCTGCAGATGAGCTCTCTCTGAATGATCCTTCTGGGAGGCCCAGCTGGCAACAGAGGGTGGCTGCACTATGGACCTCCCCACCGCCCATTCCTTTTAGTCACCTCCCCCTCCTTGTGGGTTCCCCAAGGGGCTCTTGGTGGTCCCAGAGGGCTCCAGGTGGTCACAAGGTGTTCCAGGTGGTCCTGAGGGCCCCAGGTGGTCCCTGAGGGACTCTAGGTGTCCTAGGAGGCTCCAGGTGGTCCTGAGGAGTTCCAGGTGTTTCCGAGGGCCCCAGGGATCTTTAAGGGTCTCCAGTTTGTCTCAGGGGCCCCCGGATGGTCCCCAGGGGCTCCAGATGGTCCTTGTGAAGCTCTAGGTGTCCCCTGGGGGCTCCAGGTATTCCTAAGTACTCCAAGTGATCTGAGGAGCTCCAGATGGTCCCAAGGCAACCAGCTGTGACAAGAGGCCAGGCTTCTCCCTGGTCACATACCCTCCCACACCCACCACTGCCCCCCATTTACAAGAGAGAAAACTGAGGGCCAGAGAAGTAGGTGGGGCTAGGGCAGGCCATGGGGAACAGCCAGGTTCCCACCCTACATTCTGTACATTCCATCCTAGAAAGCTGGCCTCCCCCGCCCTCCTGGCCACAAGGCCCACCAGGCCTGGTCTTGCTGACCCAACAAATTTCTGGGCTTGGTACCCTGCTCACAGGTGCAAAGCTCTGATGGAGGCCCTTGCAGCCCCAGGAAGCCATTGTCCCATGGCACCCGCGCCATCTCGCAGCCTGCAGATTTCTTTCCCTCAAAGCCCAGGTGTGCTCAAGCTGCTGTCTGCTGGGCCTCAGTGGCCGCCCCTGATGGGAGCATACCAGGGATCCCTGAGGATGGTGGCACACCCACATTGCTCTCTCAGCCTTGTCTTACCTTCCTGATGGCTGCTCTGTGTTGTCCCCATACTGGACTTGGTCCTCTCTGACCAGCAGGATGGCAAATACCAGGTAGTGCCTAGGGAATTTCCTGCCAAGGAGAAGAGCTGGTGGCTTGGGTGGGCCATCTGGCCCCAAGATCCTAGAAAGTGAAGGTTACAGGGGAAGGATTACAGCTAGCCCTCCTGTGGCACAGGCTCACTGACCAGCTCTCCCACTCCCTCTGCTGGGGTTGGTCCAACATGGCCATGTGACCTAAGATAGTCCCCCCCCTTGAGGGTGGAGGGGGGCCATCCTGGAACAGGACGGAAAGGCCTCCCGGGGAGCCCAAACCAGGATGGGAGAACAGAGGCAGGAAGAAACCCATCTCTGATTTCACCTGAAGCAGCCATGAGAGAATAAAGTTCATTTGGAGTCTGATTTCTTCTATGGCCCTGCCCCACCCCGCAGACCCCATCTGCAGGAACCAGCCTGCACTCTCCAAAAAGTCCTGCCTTGAACCTATCTCCCCAACAGAATCCAGGCTGGCAGTATCCCTGAGAGAGACAAAAATCTTCCATTTCCTGCCAGAGCCAGGTCTGCCCCGGGAGCCTGGTCTTAAGCACTCCAGTTCTGCCCACTGAAAATGCACATGCCACCATCCCATGAATCTCCATCTCGGAGAGGTAGCTCCACTTCCTTGTGCCCTATCAGAACTCAGAAAGCACATTATAGCCCCCCAGAACAATATCTGCCCCCAAGGGGCACTGGAAAACTGACAAAAGAGCAGCCCATCCACTTCAAGGAAAAATATTGGGGTCATTCCTAAAGCACCCCACTTCCCAGAAGTAGGGAGTGGCCATTCCCAGTGTGTGGTCCTAGACCCAGAGCCCTACGGCATTCTCTCCTCTATGCTCCCAAGTCCTCAGAGGAAAGGGCCATTATCTTCACTCCACTCACAGAGGGGGACACTGTAGCTCAGCACCAGAGGTTATGTCTTAAATGGGTTGCCAGTAGCTCACGGGGTGGGGGCGGGCATGTCTTAGGTGGGTCCCCATTGGCTCACAGCAGGGGGCCTGTGTCTTAGGTAGTTTTCTCCCAGTAGCAGATCCTGCTACACGGATTGAATGCAAGTTTTTTTGGGAGGCAACCCAGGAAGAATAGTAGGGGAATGGAGAATAAGGCAGAGAAGGGAAGAAAGCCAACACAAGTTGGCTTCCTGGGTTGAATGGTGTCCCCCACCCTAAACCTATGTCCACCTGGAACCTCAGACTGTGATTTTATTTGCAAATAAGTTCTTTGCAGATGTAGTTAGTTAAGATGAGGATAGAGTGGGCTCTAAGTTCTATGACTGGTGTCCTTATAAGAAGAGGAGGGGACACACAGGGAAGGCTTTGTGATGATGGAGGCAGAGATGGGCATGCTGCAGCTATGAGCCAAGGAACACCAAAGTTCACCCAGAGTGGCCAGCAGCTGGAAGAGGTATGGAAGGATCCTTTCTGAGAGCTTCCAGAGGGTGCACTGCCCTGACAACATCTTGATTTCAGACCCCTGGCCTCCAAAACTTTGAAAGGATAAATTTCTGTTGTTTTAAGCCACTAAATTTGGAAATTTGTAAAACAGCTCTAGAAAACTAATACAGACTTTGTACCAGGAAGGGGGATGCTTCTATAACAGATACCTAAAAATGTGGCTGTGGAATTGGGTAATGTATACATGCTGGAAGAGTTTTGAGGCACATGATAGAAAATGCCTAGATTTCCTTGAAGAGATTGTTGGTAGAAATATGGACAATAAAGGCAATTCTGGTGAGAGAGAGGTCAAAATGAAGTGAGGGCTCCTGGGCATATAGCTGGAGAAAACCATAATTTGGAAAGATACATGCACCTCAATGTTCACTGCAGCACTATTTACAATAGCCAAGACATGGAAGCAACGTAAATGTCCAATGACAATGAATGGATAAAGAAGACGTGATATACACACACATACACACACACACACACACACACACACACACTGGAATATCAGTCAGCCATAAAAAAGAATGAAATAATGCCATTTGCAGCAACATGAATGGACTTAGAGATTGTCATACTGAGTGAAATAAGTCAGACAGAGAAAGACAAATATCATATGTTAATGCTTATATGTGGAATCTAAAAAAAATGATACAAATGAACCTATATACAAACAGAAATAGACCCACAGACATAGAAAACAAATTTATGGTTACCAAAGGGGAAAGTGGGAGAGAGGGATAAATGAGGAGCTTGGGGTTAACATATACACACTACTATATATAAAATAGATAAACAAAAAGGACCTACTGTATAGCACAGGGAACTATATTCAATATTTTGTAGTAACCTATAAGGGAAAATAATCTGAAAAAAATAGATATATACGTATGTATAATTGAATCACTTTGCTGTATACCTGAAACTAATGCAACATTGTAAATCAACTATATTTCAATAAAAAAAAAAAAGAACCTCCAAAAAAGAAAAGAAAGAAGTGAGGGGAATGTAGAGAAAGTTTCTACTGTCTCAGAGAATATATATATGGTCATGAACATAATGTTGGTATTAAGTATGAACATGAGAGGTGTTTCTGGTGAAGTGTCAGATGGAAATGAAGAGCCAATTATTGGAAACCGGAGGAAAGGCCATAAAGCAGCAGAAACTTGGCTGAATTGTATTCTAGTGTTGACTGGAAAGTAGAAATTGTAAGGAATGAACTTGGATATTTAGCTGAGGAAATTTCTAAGCAAAATATGAATGATATGGCCTGGTTTCTCCTTGCTGCTTGTAGTAAAATCTGAGAGGAAAGATATAAATTGCAGAAGGAACTGTTAAGCAGAAGGAACCAGCACTTGATGATTTGGGAAGTCCTCAGCCTGTTAAAATTAGGAAATTCACTGTTCAGAAAGTGTGGTCTAAAGACAGCACCAAAGATGTTGTGGGAGAACCTACTGTTGAAGAGATTAAATCTGTGACTTGCAGGTATACTCCACCATCTCAGCGGAATGCAGGAAGAGAGATGGGGCTATTCAGGAGAGATCTGTGGAGCCTCTTACCTGATGGTGTAGCTCCCTGTGAATTATGCAGAAGACCAACAAGGCTTTTGAGACTGTTACATTAGTGGAAACTCTGCCAGTCTAGATTGAGAGGCCCAGAGATGAAATGAAGTGAAGAAAGAATGGCTTGGAGGGCAGAGCCATGAATGCAGAGGCAGAGACCAGAGAAGGTGGGATGCAGCTGCTGCCAAAGCCCCAGAGAGCAGGGCCACCTTCATGCACCCAAAGGACAGAGCATCAAGCCACAAAGGGTTATTTGCAGGCCTTGAAATCTACTGGAATGTGCATGCTGGGCTTCAGACTTGCTTTGGACCAGTGACTCCTTCGTTCCTTCCTTTTTCTCCCTTTAGGAATGGGTTAAGACTTTGGGAGATGTTGGGATGGGGTGGATGTATTTTGAAAGTGGGACCAAAGTGACTTTTGAGGGGGTCAAAGTGTAGATTATGATGGGTTAAATAATGTCCCCCACCAAAATTCATGTCGACCTGGAATGTCAGAATGTGACCAAGACAGAAGGTCTTTGCCGATGTAATTAGTTAAGATGAGGTCCTACTGCATTAGGGTGGTCCCTAAATCCAATCACTGGTGTCCTTATAAGAAGAGGGAAAGACTTGCTAAATATTTCTCTATTATTTTGGAGGTATAATATTTCCAGATTATTTTTTCAAGACAGAAGCAGGAAAATTGCAAAATTATTTAATGGTTTATTTAACTGATTTATTGGTGTATAATTAATGCACAATAAACTACATATATTTAAAGTGTGTAATATAAAAAAAGAAAAAAAAAAAGAAGAGGGAAAGGACACACAGAAATGTGATGGTGGAGGCGGAATTGCAGTGGTGCAGCTACAAGCCAAGGAAGGCCAAGGATTCATTTGTTCTTTTAAGCTTCCTGATTTGTGGTACTTTGTTGTAGTGGCCCCAGGACACTGATACACAGAGTGTGGTATCAAGCAACTTAGGTCTGGAGGCAACTGAAGCTTGGCTGTAGGGGAAGCCTGTGTGCCACTCACCCTGTCCCAGCAGAGACCCCAGGACAACGCTGGGGTTTTTAGACCTGCCATGATGAGGTGAGGTGAAACACTTGCCATGCGAAATCGTAAAGCGTCTCAGTGCAATGGTGTTAGGGAGGACTTGAGTAGGGTTTGGGCTCATGTAGGGCAATTTTGAAGAGGTTCAAAGAAGCAGAGCTGGACTGGATGCTGCTAGGAAGTGGGACTTGTTCTATGTTTGAGTATCAATAAGTTTTATTAGAAAGTATAAGGAATGAAGGGAAGCAAAAGCTGTAGTTGGTAACAAAGCAGCAGCCACTTATATCACCAGGATAGGTACAGTTGATTGTTTCTTTGTCTCAGAGTGACCTTGTCTGATGTCGATGTTCTGTGACCGTTTATGTTCAACAGGAGAGCCCCAGGGCCCGGCTTTCTCACTGTATAGAACCAGCACCTCAGAGCTAACCTGCCTGAGGGGCCAGGGGGCTGGGAGCACACTGTACCATGTAGGGCCACACAGGGAAGCACCAGGTTTGCTCAGGAGGCAGAGGGAGAGGGGGACACGTGGTGAGAGCCTTTACTGTGGTTTCCATCGGAAGGAACGAGTGAGCAGTGTGCGCAGGCTTAGGATTGGCCAGTTTGAATCATTTTAGTGGACCAGGGCACAGAGGCTAGCTGTCTGGTACCTGGCCCTGGGGTGACTAGGGAGGGTGGACACTGGTCTGGAGTGTGAGGCGGTTGTGGCGTTGGCTCTGGATGTGTTGGTTTGCATATGAAAGATGCTCATGGCAACTGCTTTACTCTCTCTAGGACTTGGAGGCCATCCCTCCAGGGTCAGCCTGGCCTGTGTCAAAGCATCAGAACACAGAAAATAAAAGACATGACTAACACAAGACCCCAGAGGGAGACTCAGGTAGTTGGGAGTTGGGCCTAGGGCCCTGAGTGAGTTTAGCAGAGGAGACATGGTGGGCACAGGCAGCATCTGTCACAGATGACCTGCCCAAAGTCACCACAGCAGTGCCAGGGTTTGAGCTGAAGGTCACTGATGCCAAATTCCACAATCTGATCCACAGTTCAATTTGGTGAGTGGAGAGAAAGGAATAGCAGGAGTTTGCCCAAGGTGTCACCAACATTATCTACCTGGACCATCTCTCGTTCTCAGATTCCTCAAACAGTTAGTAACACCTGCCCTGTGCTCAGCCTGTGCTGGGCTCTGTGGCCAAGGAGATGAACCAGGTGTGGTTCCTGCACTCCAGGTACAATCTATCTATTGGGGTGGGAGAGAAGAAGTCGCAAGCCTATGGTCTGCCTCAAGCCAGCCTGGGTAGGCAAGGAGTCCTTCCTGGAAGCAGTGGCACCTGAGTGAATTGTGGAAGCACGAGGAGAGCCACAGGGCTGGGTAGACTGCAAGGAAAGTCAGCTTAACTGAGGGCTTTATTCCTGGGCCCTGTGGACCCAAGAGATCACAGAGGTCAGCAGCATGGGGCACAGAGCCAGGCAGGAGCAGGTATTTGATGACTGGATGGAATAAGTCAAGGAAGAGCTGGGCAGGGACCTTTTAACCTAATCACCTTTTGAGTCTGGTTTTAAGAGGTGGTGGCCATCAGCAAGGGAAGGCAGCACCTCTGCTCTCACAGTCCTCTGAAGGCTGAAGGGGCATGTTCCCCACCGAGGATCACAGTGTTCAGTTGACAGATTGTCTACTGCACAGGGGCCCCAGTGAGCACAGAGATACAAAGAGATCCAGCCCGTGCACTACGCTCAGCGTCTTGGCCTTCACCAGATGGGCTAGGCTTGGCCTCCCCTGGCCCTCCTTGAGCCTCTCAAAGGAGCTGAGAACAAGGTGGTCTCCAGGAGGACCGGGACCATGGGGGTACAGAGGACAGGGGAGAAAAGAGTACAGCAATATCCAAGATCTACATGAGCTTGGACCCACCTGGCCTGAGCTGGGTCTCGATGGGAAGGAAAACTCCTGGGCACCATAATCAGGACT
The DNA here is from genome assembly GCF_002837175.3 of Physeter macrocephalus. Classification (NCBI taxonomy): domain Eukaryota; kingdom Metazoa; phylum Chordata; class Mammalia; order Artiodactyla; family Physeteridae; genus Physeter; species Physeter macrocephalus. The sequence continues at coordinate 83,786,706 of NC_041222.1, forward strand.
CCACACGTGGGTACGTGAGAGATGACCTTGTCTCTGGTTATAGGCTCTGCCCGCCTGCCCTCAGATAGCATCGTTACAGCCCAAGGCCAGACAAATAGAGTGTACATTCCTCTGAACAGTTCAGAAAATGTGGACAAGCATGAAAAACACAGACATTACTTGTATCCCCTGTCAGCACTTAACACCAGGCACTAGTGTCCTCCAGTCCTCCTGTGTTTGCATCCGCTTGTGCATGTTTTATCAGAACTCAGTAAGGTCACACCTGCATTTGGGGTCTGAATCTGATCTAAGTTCTCTAATTTGGAATGGCCTGCTAGTGTGCAGGTGCACATCAGACACCCAAGAAGAGTCCAGCCTAGTGCTTGTGGCCCTCAAATTTGCTGAGGATCCTCCCTATGAAAGGTGAGGTCTGTCTCCACTCGTTGAACCTGAGCTCCCTGGCTGCTTGATGAATAGAATACAATAGAAGTGACATTCCAGGCCAAGGCCTGGATAAACAGGCAGTTTCCGCTCCCTGTCTTCAGGAACTCTTGCTCCTAGAAGACAGCACCATGCCATGAGGAAGCTCAAGCAGCTCTGTGGAGAGGTGCCAATGCCCTGGGATGCCTTTCCAGTGGAGTCTCACTGTGGATCAGAGCCAAGATGCTGAGCCCTGCCTGGACTGCAGATTCATGAGCAGAAATGACTGTTGCTGTTGTAAACAGTATCTGTGGTTATGCAGCCACAGGTTCCTGGAACCCTGGCTCATCGAGTGCACAGTGATTGGCATAGCGATTGGTCCAGGGATGAACCCATGGTCCAGCGCATCTCTGGGATGAGGTGTTGGGATGCTGAAAGAGTTGCTCCCCTGCTCTGGGATCCTGAGCTTCAAGGACTTCCCTCCGAACTCTGAAGCTGCCAGCAGCCATCTCCTCTGGGTTGACACTGGGTTTCTATCCCTTGCAGCTGACTAAAGCAGCTACTTAGCAAATGTGTGACTCACAGGCCTGAGCCTCAGTTTCTCACCTGTAAAACAGGGACAGCAAAGAGCTCCTGATGATTGCTGGAAAAGCACAGCTGTCAGCACAGGGAGTGGGGAGGTGAGAGCAGGTATACAGCCTGCAGGACTCAGAGCAGCCCCTTCCTGCTCTCTGCTGTCCTGACCCTCCTACTAGCCCTGACTACGGGGCTCACATGCTGGACACACTTGGACTCGTACTGTACATCTCATCCTTCCTTTGGCCCTGGTATGAGGAGTGCTAACATGCCCATCTTGGGAAAACTGAGAGGCACAGAGAGCCAGAATGTCAGGCCCCAGAGGCTGGGCCTTGGGGATGAGCTGTGTTGCTAGGGACAGACCCTTTCCCCAGGCCTCAGACTCCCCATCTGTGAAATGGAAGCTCTCCAAGCACCTGTCCCAGGCCAGGTCTCTCCAATCTGTCCATGAGGATGGCCTTGGCCAGCCTTCCAGGCCTTGTGAGAGACCACCCCCTAGGAGGCCCAGGGAATGCCTTCCCACAATGTATGTGCCAGGCTGCAAGCCTGGGCCTCTGAGGTGCCCTTGAGCCATAGCCTCGGCAGGTGTGGCTTGGGAGGAGGTGGGGAGGAGACAGGAGCCCCAGAGAGGGTGCAGGGCTTACCCAAAGTCAACTAGCAGCCTGCAGAAGTAGCTAAAATGCCCTGAGCCTGAGGGGCTGATGAGGGCCAAGAGGCCACAGGGTCTGTGTTAGGCAGGGGGAGGCAGGCTCTCATACTTCTGTGACTGGGGACTCAGGCTCCCTCCAAGCTGGCTGGGCAGGTGCATGGCATCAAAGAAGCTTAACTGGCTCATAACCACTAAGCCTCTGGATTGCCCTGGACCCACCTATGTAGTTCTTACCCCAGGCTTACCTAGGAAAACTTCTGGCTGTGAAAACATACCCCTGCCCCCACCCGGCAGGGGCGGGGGCACAGCCAAACCCTATCATTATGAATGAGCCCACAGACCACAGTCATGAGGCATCATCCTAGCTGACAAATGGCCTTAGATGGGACAGTTCCACTTCTCCGAGCCTCAGCTTCCCCATCTGCTAATGAGGGGCCAGTCCATATCTTTTCTGACAGGTAGAATTCAGAACTGTCCTGTGAATGTGTGTTATCATTTACATGTATCCCACCCTTAAAATCTTTATGAGTTTCCTGTTTTTTGATGAGAGAATAGATTCATGCTTATTGTAAAAAATTCAGACAACTCAGAGAAGAGTCAAGAGGCAGGAAAAAATGACCCATAGTCTGGCTGCCCATAGGTGGAGGAGGAGCCCTGGAAGCAGCCCATCAGCCTTTGTCCCTCCTGTGCCCCCTGTGTCCTGGCTGCTGAGCAGGCCTGGCATTCAGGAGGCCTGGTCCTATCTGTTCTAAATCCATCACCTGCTTTTGCCCCCCTAGAAAGCATATAGCCCATAGGCCTGCCTCCTCCCAGCTTCCTTGCTACATGTCTCCAAGCCATCACTGTGAACCTGTGGGTGGTGGCTTGATGTCACCTGGGGTGATTCACCTGTCTCCCTCCTGAAAGCCAAGGAAAGCCTCACTTGTACAGACCTAGGGCCAGGGAGGACAGCCCAGTGGTCAGAGCCTGGGCCCTGGTGGGGAGTGGGCTCCATCCAGGGGTTCCCTACAGAAGAGGACCAGCTCTTGCCTTCCTGTGGAGCAGCCAGAGGACTAGTGTGTGTGGAGGATGCCAAAAAGCCTGGCAGAAAATATTTTTGGGAAAATTCCCTCCCCAAATATCCAGCTCATTGGAGCTACAAGTTTAGATTACTTTTAAAAATAATTGCTCTTAATTTAAAAACATAATTTTTTTAAAAAAGAGACAAAGCCCATGAGACCACCCTGCTTCCCTGACTCTTATTTTGGGATGGAATTTTCTGGACTTGGTCCTTTATGAGAGGTTTTTAGGATAAAAATCCTATTTTTATATTGAATGGTGGAAAAAATGACGAACAATTTAAAGAAAAACAAAAAGCATTTTACATTTCTAAAGTGATTATCCAATTTGAGGGAAACACACCAATGACCAACGCCTCCCCCCGACCCCACCACCATGGCCTGTGGACGCTGTGTCAGGACAATCAATTTGAGGAAGGCTCTCTGGGACAGGCTAAGCCTTGAGGGAAGAGGAGACCCCCCAAGCCAGATCTTCATCATCACCTTAAAGTCTCTGGTAGCATGTGTATAAGCCCATTTTATAGAGCAGAACACCAAGACCCAGAGCTTCCAGACCCCTCTCCCTTCACGAACCTCCCTGGTTCCTTCCTGCCGGTTCATTTATTCAACAAATGTTTGTTTGGGCATACTGTGTGCTCCCAGATACCAACGCAGATGGGGAAGAGGTAATGGGGTAGGGGCTGGACCCCCAAATGCAGAGAGGCCAAGGCTTCGGTCAGTTCCTCAAGTGTCTCTGCTGGGTTCTTCTTGCCTCTTCGCCATTGCCTCCACCAGGGAGCCATATGTCCTCTCTGCTTCACAGGCCTGAGGTCATGCAGCATGGAACGGCTTTGCCCAGGAAGGGCATTAGGGAGGGCTCCCTTGAGTAGGTGGCCAAGGCCTGAGGGCCAGGAGACACCAGCCTGGCATAGCACAGGCACTGCTCCCACTCTGGGCCAGGACTTGGAGAGCTGGGGGGCAGATAGGGATGGCAGCAAGTCCAAACACTGGCAGGGCCTGTGTAACCCAGCTTTCAGGAGATGCTCCATCCTTGACCATGTCACAGTCTCCCTCACCTTGGGAGGGTGGCAGGATCTTTTCTATCCCTCAGATGAGAATACTAACGCTCAGGCACAGGATGCCTGTCAGAACCGCGATCCCTGACATGGATGGGGGGCGAGGTGGTGGCCCAAGCCGTCTGAGCCTGTGGTAGACTAGTGCCTTCGCCACCCTGGCCTCAGTTTCCCGCCCTACCCATGGTAGGTGTTGCTGGTGCTCTCCAGGGGCACGCTGTTCCAAGAAGCTCCAGAAAAGGTAGATGGGGTGGTCCAGATCAAGGTTCATACTGACCGAGGTTCCACCTCCAGAACCAAACCCAGTGCCTCCCACTGCTTCTGAAGATGTCTTTGACACAAGTGGGTGTTCTGAGGTATAATGAGGTGTATAGTTTCCTGTAGCATGTGACCGAAGTCTCAGGCTACCACCAGTTCCCTAACGGTACAAACGGAGGCCAGCACCACATGCTTAAATACCCGGAACATGTAACCATGCCACAGATGGCCAAGAAAACATATTGTCTCATTCCTGTTATGTTATAGGCTGTTATGGGCTGAAATGTGTCCTCCCCAAAATTCAAGTGATTAAGTCCTAACCCCTAGTACCTCAGAACATGACCTTATTTTGAAATAGGGTCTTTATAGAGGCAATCAAGTTAAAGTGAGGTCATTAGGGTGGCCCTATTCCAATAGGACTGGCATTCCTATAAAAAGGGGAAATTTGGACACAGAGACAGATATGCACAAAGGGACAAAACAGCTGTATGAAAACTGAAATGATGCTGCCACAAGCCAAGAAACTGTCAGAAGCTGGGAGAGGTGTGGAGAAGACCTTTTCTAGTGCCTTCAGGGGGAGCACAGCCCTGCTAGCACCTTGATCTCAGACTTCTGACCTCCAGAACCCTGAGATTACACATTTTTGTAGTCCTAAAGTACCCAGTCTGTGGTACCTTGTTACAGCGGCCCCAGGACGCATACACATACCAGGCCTGGGCCAGCGTGTGGTGCTGTAGGCAGCCCGCAGGCAGCTTCCACCAGCTCTATCCTGTAGTTTCAAGGGCCACACCAGACCTCCCCTCCCAGCCCTGCTCATGCACCTACAGGCAGCTGTCCTGGGTACAGTGGTGTGCACAAAAGACCAGAGCCAATGAGAAGGTCACAAGACCCCAGAGGTGGGCACGGGGCCAGGTGGTAGGGAATTCTGGGGTCCCATGTCCCTGAGTGTGGTCTGAAGGGGGCAGATCACAGTGGGCCCTGTGGACTCACCTGGCTTCCTGATGTGGCAGATGGGACATACATGCTTGGTTCACATCAAGGGAAATGAAGAAAGTCATTATGTGTGACCCACAAGTCTGAAGTGGGAATTAGATATTATGGGGTGAAACAACTCTGACCCAGGAAAGGGCAGGGCCCTTATGTATCGCACTGAACATCAGCTTCTACCAGGCTACGAAAGCAGAGGTGGGGAGGGGCTGGCCTGCTAGAACCCTGCTCTATTGTCCCACAAGACACCCACCTCTTCTCTGTCAGTTGCCAGGCACTCCAGAGCCAGGCCTGTCCAGCTGGGCCACCTCACAGACTTGCAGGGGTGACCACATTGGACTTCTGGGTATACCTCAAGCTTCCAAAGAATTAAGATCTCAAGGCCTTTGCATCAGTTGTTCTCTCTGTCACTAACTGCCTAATGGTGGATCCCTGGATTTATCTTGGTATTCACTCTTAGTCTAATATTTGATCCCTGGGTCTATCTTGGTTTGCCCTCCTAGTCTAATAGTGGATCCTTGTGCCTAGGTTGGTCTCCACTATTTAGTCCATTGTTGGATCCCTGGATCTATCTTGGTCTCCACTACCTAGTCTAATGGAGGGTCCCAGTATCTATCTTGGTCTCCATTCCTAGTCGAATGATGCATTCCTGGATCAATCTTAGCCTGCACTCCTAATCTACTGGTGGATCCCTGTGTCTATATTGGTCTCCACTACTTAGTAATGGAGGATCCCTGGGTCTGCCTATGCTAATGGTGCACCCCTGGATCTATCATGGTCTCCACTACCTAGTCTAATGGAGGATCCCTGTATCTATCTTGGTCTGTACTCAAATGTTGGATCCATGTGTCTCTCTTGTTCTCCACTACCTATTCTAAGGATGGATCCCTGGATTTAACTTGGTCTGCACTCCTAGTCTAATGATGGAGCCATATGTCTATCTTGGTCACCACTACCTAGTCTAATGGTGGATAAACTCAGTGATCCACCATTAATCTAGGAGTGTAGACCAAGACAGACCCAGGGAGTCTCCATTATACTAGGTAGTGGAGATCAAGATAGATCCAGGGATCCACCATTGGAATAGATAGTGTAGACCAAGATAGACATAAGGATCCATCATTAGACTAGGATTGCAGACGAAGATAGACCCAGGAATCTTTCACTTCCGTTCCCTCAGCTCTACCGGGCTGGTCACCTGATCAGGAGCTGCCCTGAGATGCCCTGGCCCGGGAGGTTGGTGGGTGGGGAGGCCGTCTATTGAGTCTGTAGTCTTAGAGCTCCCTCAGTGGTTGCCTGGGCCTGGGCGGGGTGCTGCGCCTGGGCTGGGCGGGGTCCTAGGGAGAGGAAGGGGCGGGCCGCAGCTCTGAGCCTAGCCAGGGGCCCCTTCAGAGGGAGCTGGGTAGGAGGAGCAAGGAGAGGGCAGGTCCCCCGGATGTGTGAGCCCAGGGCCAGACCCTGGAGGTCTGAATCCTGCTCCCCACGACTCGGGGGTCCCTCACTGAGGACCTAAAATATCGACACCCACCACAGAGGGCCCGACCCACAGTGACACAGATGGGGTTCACATGTGCTACTCACTGAGAACACCTGGTCTGTGGAGGGCCCTGGTGGTCGGAGGCGCAGGGGCAGAGGTTAACACCTGCGCAAAGCGCTGGAGCGAGACTTCCCGCTCTGCTAGCTTCGCCCCCTCGGGGATTTGGGTTCCTGCGGGGTCGGCCCCGCCCTCAACCCTGGATGGGCGTGACCGGGCGGCCCCGCCCCCGCTGGCCCCTAAGCTGCAGTCTGGCTGAACGCCGCGGAGCGCGCAGGGATGCGCGAGGAGGCCGCGATCCTCACCCGCAGGGCGAGGCCCGGGGGGCGCATGGGGGACGCCACGCCCGCCCCGGGGAACTGCACAGGTGGGGGCCGAGGCCGCAGACCTCGAGCGGGGCTCTGCGCCCATTTCTCAGACAGGGAAGCTGAGGTGCGGGGTGCACAGCCCTGCGCGGGGGCGGTGGGTGCCGCACTGCCGCGGTGAGGCGCACAGTCGTAGGACAAACCTCCCTGACGCTCTCCGTCCGCCCAGCAGGCGCCCCTGCGGAGCCAAGCCCAGCGGAGCCAAGCCCAGCGGCAAGCGGCCAGAAACCAGGCGGCGGCGTCCAGCTGCCCGCCAACCCAGGTGCGCGCCTTTTCCCAATGGGGGCCGCCTCAGTGCGGGGGATGTCGGTGTGACGGACGTGGGGAAATCGAAACTGGCCTCACCTAAGGTGTTCTGGATCCTCAGCTAGCTCCCCAGTCCCACTTCACAGGCAGGGAAACTGAACCTGGGAGAGGGGAATGACTGCTCAAGGTCCCGCTGCAGCCGAGCCTGGGGTGAGGCTCCAGGGTTTCCGGAAGGAGGGGTGGGCTTGCTGTTATCTTAAATGTTTGATTTCGAGATTGTTTTGTAGGGGGTTCACCTTCCTGCCTTGCTCGGATAGGGGGATTGCAGCTGAAGCCCCGGATTCGAATGTCCGCCTTGCTCCATGAATGCGTCTAAAATCTAATCCTTTTAGAAACAAAGATAAAGCCGGACCTTGCGCCCCAGATGTTCCTGGAGGCTCACTTTAGGGCACACTGCCCGCTCGCCCTTAAACCTGAGGGTCTTTGCACACCTGTGCCCCAGTCCCCCCCCCCACCACACACACAGAGGCTCACTTTAGGGCACACTGCCGCTCGCCCTTAAACCTGAGGGTCTTTGCACACCTGTGCCCCACGGCCCCCCCCTCCCACACACACACCCGGGATGCAGCCAGTCATGCTTAAAACAGTGACACCTGCCACCTTGGGGGGAATGCTGGCTTCCTCTCAGATGGGGAAACAGGCCCAGGGAAGTAAGTCACAAAGCAAAGGTTTGGTGGTGTGGAAGCTAAGACCTGATATTGCCCGTGGTGTGGTGGGGTCGGTTTATTTTCTTTGACTCCCTCGGGCAGCCTGATGCCCAGTCCTGAATTTGGTGTTCTGGCCCCTGTGTGAAGAGGACAATGTGTGTGCAAGTTGTGCATCACTGCCTGGGGAGGTGAGTGTCCACTGTGAGGTGGAGGGACTTGCCCAAGGTCAGCCAAGGACAGGGAAGGGGAGGCCCTGACTACATACAAAAGGCTGTTTGCAGAGGACTCTCCTGGGGGAAAGAGGGTCTCAGATCCAGTTCTTGCCCTCTGGCCTGCCAGGCCTGGCCGCAGCCCTGCTTCTGACCGGCTGCTGCTCAGCCTCCTCCCAGATGTGAGCCCTGTGGGTCCCAGCCTATGAGTCCTTCCCAGGAATTTAGGGTTGGAACCACACACACACAATGACCTGCGGTGCGTCTCTTTAGCTCTGTGCCTCAGTTTCTCCATGTGCTAAGTGGTAGGCCCTGTATACCTGCCCCAGGCTTGTGGACAGGCCAGGGGGAGCCAGGGAGGGCCCAGTGCACCCACCCTTGCGTGGTTCTGCTCCAAGGTAATGCTGTTGTCCTGACTCATCCACTCCTCTGCCCCATGGCCTCAGTCTCTTGGGCTCTGAAATGTGCACCCACCTCTCCTTGTGGGGCAGTGAAGTGATGGGTGTGGGGGTCTTTAGAGACAGTTTGGCACTGTGTAAAACACAGCAATGGGATGGGTGTTTTTCCTGCAATCTGTAAAATGGGCCCATTATTCTGCTTTTCCTAGAGGAGGTATGAGAGTCCAGTCAGACACAGAGTCCTAGGATTCTTCCCTCATCTCCCGTGCACGATGACCGGGGAGAAGCAGGTGGGGGAAGGCCGGCTCAGAGCAAGGCCTTAAATCTTTATGGCCTTGCTCTGAATGGCTGACTGGGAGGCCACCCTCCCACTGCCCTTAGGCCCCTGGCCTGTCCCTGGCCCTGTTCCCAGGGCAGCTCCAGCACTCCCTGATGGAGGAGATTGTCCAGGAACACAGCCCTGCCAGAGGAAGACCAGTGGCCAGAGGTGACCCTCCCCCATGCCCCTGAAAGGGTGCAGCAGGAGGACTGCTGGGTGAGTGAGGACGTGCTCTGTGGACATCCTCTTCACTTCACTCCTGCCGCCCAGCCACTGGGCCAGCCCTGGGCCCATTTCATGGAGGAGAGCAAAGCCCAGAGGGAGTAGGTGGGAATCTAAATGTGGCCTATGTGCCCCTAAGGCCCAGCTCTGGCCTCCCACCATGGTACAGGCAGAGCTGCTGGATGAACGAGGCTCCCTGGAGCCTCAATGTTCTCCCCTGAGAGATTTGGTGGGGTGGGGGGAGTGCGCTCTTCCTGGTTTGGAATTTACCTGGTTATGTACAGCAGGAGAATATATATTCTGGGTGTGTGAGCTGACCTGCTGTCAGAGAAGTGCCTGGGAGACCCAGGTCTGGACCATAGCCAAGGGCCAGGCTTGCAGTAGCTCTGAACCCTGCACCTGCCTCAGGACACACGACCAGGGCATGGGCCTTCTGCATGTGCCTGTCCCCGCTGCTGGGGTCTTGGGGGGTCCCACTCTCCATAGAGTACCTCTGTACACGTCACTCTTTAATTTCTCTTTGAGAAATTCCTCCTGACGCTTCCTCTTTCCACTTGGGGAAACTGAGACTCAGAACTGAGACTCAGAAGCGACTTTCCAGTCCCACAGGGACCCAGGCCCATAGTGGGCTGGTCCAGTGGCCTGCTTCCCCCCATCTCCCCACTGTACCTATTGTCCACAGTCACAGCCAACATAAAAGGTAACTTATTTACCTGGTCCCAGCGGGTGAGGTCAGGGTTTGGGGGCCATGTCGGCTCCAGAAAGGAGGATGGGAGGGATGGTCCTGTGGTCCAAGGTTCCAGATAAAAGATTAACAAGCAAGGATTGTTCTCACCCCCACTGGCCAGGCAGGCTGGGGGAGGCATGGGCTGGGAGGACAGGCTGTCTAGGTCAGGCCATGCACCCCCTGTGTATTAGGGGGTGGGAGAGAGCATTGCCTGGGGCTGGGGAGTAAGCTGGGAGTGTCGGGCGAACACCTGATGGGCAGGTCTGCCTCTCTGCTGTCCAGTGAGCCTATAGGGTTTGCTTTTGGTTTGTATCTTGCTTGCATCAAATCCATTCCCTTTGTTTTTTCTGTTGTTTTTCCTCTCCTCTGAGATTTATTTGTACATAGTAAAAAAGATAGTGTCATGCAGAGTGCAGAGAAAAAAATGCACCAAAGGTTGAGGGGTGCAGGGGTCCAGCCAAAGGAAGGCTGGGGAGGTGTAGCATTCAGTGTCTGATGGGGGCCACAAGTAGACGGGGCCAGGCAACAGGGCTGGAAGGAAAGGATAGCTGGGGGTGGTCTCCTTCGGGGGCCAGTCCTAGGAAGGGTATACAGGGGTAACTGGGTGTCTGTGAGGGTTTTCAGCAGGGGATGGAGGAGGTGGGATTTGCCTCTTAGACACCAAGTGTGGGGAGGGACTGTTGGGGGCCCAGCTAGGGGGTCCAGGGGTCTCCAGCCTGTGGAGGATGCAGTGAGTAGTGTGAGCAGAGGCTGGGTTTGCAGTGGTTAGGGGATGTGGTCTCTGGAGCCAGCTGGTGCTTTCATGGAATATCCTTAGAAGATGGGTAGACTGAAGCCCTTGTAGTCCCTTGATGCTGTGCCACCTTCCTGCCCCATCTGGGCTACGCGTCACAAGTTCCGTAGAAGGGTCTGGTGGGGGCCCTGCCAGTGTACACCTGGGGCCTTCAAAAGTCTGTGGGCCTCAGTTTCCTCATCTGGAAAATGGGCCCAGCCCAAAGTGTTTGCTGGCCTTCCAGGCCCAGAGAAGGGATGCAGTCCATCCTGTTGGAGTCTGGCGCGTGGCGGGTAGGGGGGGCAGGTGCAGGTATCCTGGGTGCTGTGGACTTGGGGTGGGGGGTAGGATGAGGTATTGAGCCTCCTCCTAGGGGACGTTCCTGAGCTCCCGGGCACAGGTTTAAGGTCTCCACCAGGTGGTCCCACTCCTGTCACCCCGGGGGCAGGTCACCCTATTTTGCAGGTTGGGGAGATGAGTCTGAGCAAGGCAAGGACCAGGTCCAGGACCTGAGGCTAGAGGTGGTGGAGCAGAGTCAGACTTGGTGGAGAGGGGCTGGGTGGGGTTTAGGTTCCTAGCAGACCAGGCCCACTTGGCTTCTCTGCCTTCTCCTCTGAGCCTGGTTGGGCTCTTGGATTACTGGGGGTTGAGCTCCCTGCCTCCCAGGTAAGGGAAGGTCACTGCAAGGAGGGGGCCATGGGCAAGGCTCATCCTCCCTCTACCTTTCCTTACCAGAGTTATTTCCTCTGACCTTTCATTTTCATTTTTAAAAGAAGAACTGTTCAAACATACACTTAGGCTAGGAGCAGGGGCTCCCTGCCTCTGATGGGCGTGAGACCCCTGTATTGGCTGGCTGGAAATGCAGAGTACAAGGCCTGGGGAGAGAGGCCATGACTGCATTTAAAGCCCTCCATGCCAAGTCTCTCAGAGGCCCCTCCTGCCCCCAGCCACGCAGTGTGCATAGTTATGGGGCAGCGGCATTTTCGTTGGGCCTGTGCTTCAAATTTTCTTGTAACTTTCCCTTAAGTCTTCAGTTTGATGCACACCATGCAGGCATCTGCAGGTCAGGCTCGTGTCCTTTCTGTGGTGTCACCTCTCACCCTCCCACCTTGATGAGGCTCCAGGAGACAGGACAGGCTCTGGGCCTCTTGGGGTGAGGGGTTAGTTCTGTCTTTTAAGATGTGTGACCCCCTTGGGTGGTGAAATAGCCTGCAGTGCTGTGTCACGATGGGCACCCTTAACCATAGCGGAACCCAGCAGCAGCACAGGATGTGGCTGTTGACAGGCGAGCCCTTTCCCTACGACAGTGGTGGTTTCCTCACTGGGGCTGGAGCTGGAGCTGCACGTCATCTCAGTCAGCCCCTGTCCTGCCCTCTGCAGCATTTACAGGTAGGTCAGAGGACCAGGTTGGTGACCTGGTCACCCAACTGGTTAAGTGTGGTTTACACCCAGACACGTTTGGCTGCAGAACCAGCCTGCTGCCTCTGTTTCTGGAGCTTTTTCTCCTGTCTGTGACTCTCCATGCCAGGGCCATTAGGTAATGCAGGGTCTGGGCTGTGCTCTGGTTAGGGAGCTGGACAGCCACCCCCATGGCTTGGCAGGCCAGCTGGGGAATATCAGGCAGTCAGCAGTGATGCTTGAGGTGTTCTCCCCACATTTAAAATTTTTTCAAACATACCACAGAGTTGAAAGAATTTATAACCACACACCCCCCAGCTCTATCCTACCCATAACTTTTCAGTAGGCCTGCTTCATCATAGCTCTTGCCATCTCTTTGTCCCTCCCTCAAGGCATCTTACTTTTTTGATAAAGTCCTAGTTGCATCTTTAAAAGATGAATACAAGTTGATCCCTTCCTCCTTTCATTCACCAGGCGCTGGTGCAGGTGCTGGGCAGACAAGTGTCCACAAAGCTCTCACCCTTGCTGACCCCCCCACAGGGGCCTCCCTTCTCTGAGGGCCATATGGGGCTCGGGAGAAAGAAGGTGCTTAGCCATGGAAGAATGGAGAAGTGGCAGCTCTAAATTGGGGACTGGGAAGTGTTGGTTGCCCGGTGACCCTGGGGAAGGGGCCACGCGGCTGGCCCGTGGCTGCCCTGCTGTGTCTACCCAGTTCCAAAACCCCAGTCCACTTCCCTGGCTGGAAGAACAGCACGTGTCCAAGTCCACGGATCCTGAAAAAAAAAAAGAGGTTCTTCCTGGGGGAGTGTTGATCACAGCTTTCAACTGTTAGTTTGTTCATTCATTCATTCATGCATTCATTCATTCCTGCTTTGGCACCTGTGGAGACAAAGCATGGTGATTAATTAAGGGCCTATACTCTGGAATCAAAGTTGGCATCCCTCTGTATTACTGAGTACTGGGGGACCCAAGGCCAGTGAGGGTAATCAGGAAATGTCCGATTGGAGGCTCAGGGTGGGTGCTGTGTCCTCCTTGCCCTGCCTCCCTAGGGCTCCCAGCTCAGGCTTCCCACCCCTTCCTGCCTGCAAGAACCTGCCTGTCTTCTGCTACAGGGCAGGACAGCCTCTCAGGTCCTCCCTGCTGTGCCTTCTGCCCCAGGGGTTATGCACCCCTTCCCCCACACCCTCACTAACCTGGTGGGCTGGTCTTTGTGATCTTGACCAAGCTAAGAAGCCAAAAGTAATAACTTAGGTTTCAAATCTGCATTTCTTTAATTGAAATAAATATTTCCCCTGAATTTTTTAACAGCTTCATTGAGGTATAATTCATGTGCCATACAATTCACACATTTAAATTGTACATTTAAAGTGTACAATGTGATGGCTTTTAGTATATTCACAGATATGTGCAACCATTACCACACTCAATTTTAGGACATTTTCATCACCCCAAAAGGAAGCGCTGCATCCCTTAGACCCTTAGAGGTCACCTCCCAACTCCCTCTCTCCCTGGCCCCAGACAACCACTGATCTGCTTTCTGTCTCTATGGATTTGCCTATTGTAGACATTTCATATGAATGGAATCATACAATATGTGGTTTTTTGGTAACTGGCTTCATTCACTGAGCATAGTGTTTTGAACGTTCATCCATGTAGCATGTCAGTTCTTCACTCCTTTTTATTTCCAGAAATATTCCATTGTATGGGTGGACCACATCTTATTTACCCATTTATCAGTTGATGGACATTTAGGTGGGTTCTACTTTTTGGCTATTATGAATATTGCTGCTGTGAACATTTGTGTACAAGTTTTCATGTAGATGTGTTCCTTTCCCTTGGGTATATTGCTAGGAGGGGCATTGCTGCATCATTTGAAAATACTCTGTGAAACTATTGGAGAAACTGCAAAGCGGCTGCCCCATTTACATTCCCAGCTGCAGTGTGTGAGGGCTCCAGTTTCTCCACATTCTTGGTACACCAGTTATCATCTGTTTTGTTTTTTTAATGTGTCTTTTTCATGGCGGATGTGAAAAAGTACCTCCCTGTGGATTTAATTTGCATTTCCCTGAAGCTAATGACGTTGAGCATCTTTTCATGTGCTTATTGGTGGCCATTGGTATATCTTTAGAGAAATGTCCATATCTTTTGCCCATTTATAAATTGGGTTGTCTTTTTATAATTCAGTCTAATAATTTATACATTCTAAATACAGTCCCTTATCAGATAGATGATTTGTAGATATTTTCTCCCACTCTGTAGGTTGTCTTTTCACTTTCTTGATAGTATCCTTTGAAGCACAAATTTTTTCATTTTAATGGAGTCCAGTTTATCTATTTCTTTCGTTGTTTGTCTTTTGGTATCATTGAGAAACCATTGCCTAATCCAAGGTCAGGAAGATATACCTCTATGTTTTCTTCTAAGAGTTTTTTTATAGTTTTATCTGTTATATTGAGGTCTTTGACTCATTAAGTTAATTTTTGTATATGATGTAAGGAGAGCTCCAACTTTCTTCTTTTGCATGTAAGTATTGTTTTCCTGGCACCAATTGTTGAAAAACTATTCTCTTCCCATTCAGTTGTCTTGGTACCCTTGTTGAAAATCAATTGATTGTAAATATTAGTTTATTTCTGGAGTCTAAAGCCTTGCATCGGACTATATGTCTCTCTTTATGCCAGTGCCGCTCTGTTGTCATCACTGTAGCTTTGTGGTAGAATTTGAAATAAGGAAGTACGAGTCCTCCAACTTTGTTCTTCTTTTTCAAGATTGTTGTTTGGGCTATTTTAGGTCTTTTTGCATTTCCTTATGAACTGTAGGATCAGCTTGTAAATTTCTTCAAAGGTAGCAGCTAGGATCTGATAGGGGTCATGTTGAATCTGTAGATGAGCAGAGGAGCATTGCCATCTTAAACCATGTTAAGTCTTCTGACTCATGAGTATGTGATGTATTTCCATTTATTTAGATCTTCTTTAATTTCTCTCAACAATGCTTTGTAGTTTTCAGAGTTTAAGTTTTGCACTTCTTTTTAAAAATTTATTCCTAAGTAATTTATTCTTTTTGATGCTCTTGTAAATGGAATTGTCTTATTAATTGCATTTTTAGTTTCCTCATTGCCACTGTACTGAAATACAATGGATTTTTGTGTGTTGATCTTGTATCCTGCAAACTCGCTGCACTCATTTATTAGTTCCTGTAGATTTTTAGCAGATTCCTAGGGATTTTCTCAATACAGGATCATGTCATTTAATAGAGAAGTTTTGCTGCTTCCTTTCTGATGTGGATGCTGTTTAATTTTCTTAATTAATTGCTCTGCCCCCTGGTTTGGGGCTATTTCCATATTTTTCTTTTCTAAACCATTTTTTGTGTTGTGACTTTTGTCATGTCTTATGTAAGTGCTGGTTATGTAAGAAAGATGCTCTGTTACCTGTATGTTGCAAATACCCACACTCCCTTGTTCTGCTGTTAATTAGGAATCTTAAGCTCTGCGTCAGTCCTGTCTGTGGGTGCCCTCTCTATCTGTGGGTGTTGAACAGGTCAGCCACCACTCCAGGCTTGGTTGCTCATGTTAAAATGACGATAATAACAATTACTTCCCTGCTGTCCTCTGCAGATGATTGAGTGCTGCGTGAGGTCAGGAAATGGGGTCTTTCTTGACCAGATGTTTCTATCGGACCTGCATGGCCGTTGTTAGTGTGACACTAATGATGGACATCTGCAGACAGGGAAGCCCGAATCCTCCCAGATGTGCAGTTTACATGGCAGCCATGGCC
Organism: Physeter macrocephalus; assembly: GCF_002837175.3. Taxonomy (NCBI): domain Eukaryota; kingdom Metazoa; phylum Chordata; class Mammalia; order Artiodactyla; family Physeteridae; genus Physeter; species Physeter macrocephalus. Next base: position 83,802,349 of record NC_041222.1, read on the forward strand.
CACACTTCCACCCCTACCACCCTCAGCGTGTCATCCAGCCTTGCTCTGCTTCAGTTTCCCCATCTGTAAGATGGAGATGGATGGTCTTCCTCATATGGCTGAAATACAGTGAAGTATCCATTAGGTGCCCAGTGTTGTTTGTGCTGTTCGAATGTCAGCCCCTCCTCCCTGCTAGGTACACAAACCACAAGGACCCCCCAGGCTCACACTCCTCCCCCCAACATTTCAGCCTGGTGAGGCACCCCCCAGGTTCTTGGTAGGGCAGAGCTAAGGGGGAGCTTGGCCAATATCAGCCAAATGCTGTCCCTCAGTGTCACTGCCCACAGCGAGGGTCAAGGAGCCTTAGCCTCCAAGGGCAGAATGCAAGACTGAGGCTGAAGCCTGGCTCTGCCACTGCCCTGTTAACACCCTCACCCTAAGTGGGGTAGGGCCAATGGGGCCATGCAAGGGGTGGCTTGACCTCATTGAGCCTCAGTTTCCCCTCTGGATAGGGCTGGTTGTACACAGACATGTGAAGCACTATCATGGGGTGTGTGAGTGCATGTGTGTGGCTCTCCTGAGTGACAGCTGCTTCCCTTGGGCAGTTCCAGGTGTCCTCTGTCCTCACAGCCTATGGGAAATGGGGTACCATGCATTCCACAGTGGATCCCCGTCATGGGTGCTTCCAGGTGGATGTGGATTTTGGAGGACTCTCCAGCCCACTACAGATATTCTGGGTATATATTTTGAAAACAGAGCCCACAAAGTTTGCTGGTGAATTGGTTGTGGATTGAGAAAAAGAGTTCAGGTAGGTTCCAAGTTTTGGGGCTGGAGCAAGTAAAGGATGGAGGGCATAGGGGCTAACATCAGTTAGAGTGGGGCAGGCCATGTGATGAGCAGGTTAGCCAGTGCAGGAGCTTGGCTGGATGTGGCAGGCCGCGTGGGCTTTCGGACTTCTGTGCCTGGTGCCCAGGGGACAGTCTTAGCTGGAGGTATCCCGTGGAGGACAGGGGAAGGGTTGTCTTGGGTTGGTGTGGAATAATGTGGTCCTCAGCCTGGGCAGTGCCAGCCTCTGTCCGAATCCCCACCGCTGCTCCCACCTAGGCCTCGGATGTGTGGAGGGAGTTGGACACAGACGCTGCCTCTGGTCACTCTCCCTTTTGTCTGAGACTAAACTGCTTTATACACTAGTAGTATACAGTGCTCAAAATCAGAAAGTTCCAGAAAAGCAGAAGGAAGAGCCTCTTGCACTCAGGCGCCAGGAGGTGTGCTCCAGAACATCGGTAGCAGCTTCATTGCGTATTCTTGAACACCGGAAACAACTCACGCAGCCATCAGCAGGAACAGGGAAGCAAACAAGGGCATCCATACAACGGGAATCTGCTCCACCATAAATATGGACAGCTGCCAACACACGCAGCACGGCACCTCTCCCATCATTGTGCTAAGCAAGGGAAGCCAGACACAAGGGACACGTGATATATCTGTCACACGTGTGTGTTGAGAAGGTAGGCCCAGAGCCTCCTTGTGTGGTTCCACATCTCTACCCTACAACATAGGAGCTGTGTGACTTCCGGAAATGATTAAACCACCCTGTACCTCAGTTTGCTTTCCTGTCAAGTGGGGAGGTATTTTGTGGATTGATGAGTTAATGCACGTAAAGCGTCTGGAACAGCGTCCAGCACAGTAAATTCTGTGTGCCAGCTGTTGTCATTGTTACAATTTTATAAAAATGCTTGTGATTGCTGCTTTATCCAGAGTGCCTCTCTGTGTCCTTATATAAGGACATCATTGTAACACTTTAGGATAGCATTGCTGGCATTCTTGTCAGATGTACTTTGATTAACTGTACTGATCCCCACAGCTGGAGATGTGGGTGTAGACAAACATCGTGGTATAGAAATCCTGGCAGCAGATACATAACTACTTCCTTTGACTAAATTCTCAGATGTATACACAACATAAAGCTCTTAATACACTTCACCAGACTCTGTCCAGAAAGGTTTGGATCTGTGTCCCCACCAGCAAGTCTGAGGGGAGTGGCTCCCAGGCCCTTGCTAACTTCACACATGGTTTTTTTTTTTTCCTTTTTGCCAAGTGGAGGAGTGAAAGATTAGCTCTCATTTGAATTAGTGTTTCTTCAGTTACTATGAGGGCAAGCATTTTCTCATGTCTGTTGGCTACTTGTATCTCGTGATTTGCTTGTTCACACACCAGTCCATTCTGCTTTATTTGGATGCTCAGCTTTTATTGACGTGTCAGATCTCTTTATAAATTAAGGATGTTGAAACTTTGCCCTATGTTTTCCAAATACCTTTTCCTAGTTTTTTCATCTGAGTTTGTTTGTTTTTCAGTTATTAGGGAGTAACAAAAGTTTTTGGTTTTTACTTTTAATGAAATCACATCTGTTGATCTCTCTCCTTTTTTCCCCCCTTGATTCTGCCTTTTGAGCTACACTTGGGTAATAATTGTCCTTTTGCTTTTATTGTCTTTAGATGTGTGTCTCTTTTATCAACACCATGGTCTTCAGAGCATCTAGATTTCACTTAATGTAGGGATTAGCTCCACTTTTGTTCCCAAGCCACTAGTCACACGGACGCCACTTCCAATTGTCTGGGTGGCTATGTGACCTTATCCATAGCATCGTGTGGTCATTGGGTCAATGACGCCTGTCCCAGGTGAGGGCTCTTGCCAAGGCCCTGCCCTCCAGGGTGAGGTCCTCATTCTCTCTCCTCTCTTCTCTCCTAGGCATGTGTGTGCAAGTGCAGCCACCCCTGCAGGGCACCTTCCAAGTACTTCGTGGGGACGGCACTTCTGTGGGGACTGTCATCGTGTTCCACTGCCCCTCGGGCCACCAGATGGTGGGGTCTGGCCTCCTCACCTGTGTCTGGAAGGGGAGCATTGCTGAGTGGTCGTCAGAGACGCCCATGTGCAAGAGTGAGGCCCGTTCCGTGTGAGCTGCACCCAGCTCAGCAGCGACCCCTGGTGGGGGGTTGCTGATTTTGTCACATGGATGGTGTGGGTGTCCACAGAGAAAGTTCCATGGGCCTCTGCGTAGGGTCCTGTTCCCAGTGCTGGTGGTCCCTTGGGGCTCCATGTCAGCAGTGTAGACTCAAGTCCTAGCAGCTGCTCCAAATTCTAGCTCTGCCACTGACTTGGCCTGTCATTTCCAAGAGGTTACTTGTGCTGTCTGAGCTAAGCATCTGTTAAGCAGAAAACTACGTTCTTTCATACATACATGCAGCAAACATTAATAGGATGTTTCGTGTGCCAAGAATTCTAGAACTGGGGAATAGGATTGCTTGGCCATGGGGCCCCAGTCTGGGGGAGGAGATGGTTTTCTAGTTGTATTTGTTATACAGGGTGTTAAAGGGTAATACCCAGCACAGCATTTTCCAAAGTGAGGATACATATATTGTGTTAACGTGTATTGTGCATTGAAAAGGGCTCTATAGTCAATATAATTTGGAAAAGCCTGGGTTAATAGGCTGCAGGACTTCTCAGAGCCTTTAAAATACTCACGTGGTGGTTGAATCTCTGAGAAGGAGAGTGTCTGTTAGGATTAGACTCCAAGAGATAGAAAACCCAAGATAATGGGGGTTACCAAAGTAATGGGGGCTATGAGAGCTTTTTCTTGCCCATGGCCCTCAGGATGGGCAGTCCTAGGCTTGTAGGACTGCCCCCACTCCATGGTGGCGACCCAGGTCCTTTCCATGTTATGGCTCTGTTAGGCATGACCTCAACTGCATTATCCAGGCAGTTGTTACAGGATTAGTTGCAGGGCAAGGAAGGCTCTTAGAAGGCAAGGAAGGCTCTTGGAAGTTGTCCCACACCCCTCCACCCTGTTCACCACTGGCCAGAATATGGTCATGTGACCACATGTAGCTGCAAGGGAAGCTGTGAGATGTAGTCTTCAGTCTGGACGGCCAGTGTCCAGCTAGGGCTGGGGGACGAGGGACTGGAGAGCGTGATCAGTGTCCACTACAGGGGAGAGTATGCAGTGTTGTTCAAATTAGGATCCTGGGCCTTGATTCCCAAGAACATCATTTAGAACCTGATAGAAGTAGTTCTTGGCACATAGCTAGTTCTTGGTCACACAGCTGATAATGTGCCAAAGGCCCTTTGACCCCAAACACTGACATTTTTCTTGCTTTTGCACCGTCCTGGAAAGTGACCCGAGAAAGCACATAGGCCCCCGTAGGGTTTTATCCACTTGAGGCATTGTGAAAAAAGACTGTGTGTTGTCTGCTGTCCTCTGGTCTCAGGGGCCCAGTCTGCAGTGGGTGGGAGCCAAGGGGACTATCACTGAACTCCCTGTCAGAGCTTCCCCCAGTGTGCCACCAAAAACTCCTACACACCCTCCAAAACCCTGCTCAAACACCCCCTTCTTGGGGGGCAATCTTGCCTGATAGCCCCACTCCCTACAACAATTTGCACAGACCTTCACCTCAGCTGCCAGCGCCTCCCTGCCTCCCCCATGGAACAGGGCTCCCTGAGGGCAGGCTGGGCCCAAGAGCTGGACTTGTCTCACTCGCAGCTGTGCCTCCCTATGAAACCTTCGGCTTCAAGGTGGCCGTGATCTCCTCCATCGTCAGCTGTGCCATCATCATGCTCATGTCTATGGCCTTCCTCACCTGCTGCCTCATGAAGTGTGTGAAGAGGAGTGAGCAGCAGCGATCCAACAGGTACAGTGACCTGGCACTGCTGCGGGGCACCTGCAAGTCACTCCGAGACTCCTGGGCGTGTCAGGGAGCGGGACTGCTGGGATCTTGGCATCTTGCTGTTCACAGAGCATTGAGGCCGTGGAGGGCACGTGGCTCGCTCGCTTGGTCTTCCATAAGACAGGTGACAGGTACACAGGGGATTGTCTCATTCTGCAGACTGTGCACACACGGAGTATACGCTCTGCTCTGTGTGGACATGAAGGGCTGACTACGCGACGGTTAACTAGGGCCTGCAGGTGGAGTCTGGCCCACCTCTACTTCTTCACGGAAACCTATCCTTTTTTTCTTTTTGCTATTTTTAAAATTGTGGTAAAACATTTACAATATAAAAGTTACCATTTTAACCATCTTTAAGTGCACAATTCAGGATCATTAATTACATTCACAGTGTTGTGCCGCCACCAGCTTGATTCATCTCAAGAACTTTCCACTGCCTGTCTTTGTAGGTATAGTTTTCCTGACATTTACTCATCATCCATGACTGCTTTCTCCCTACAGCAGCAGAGCTGAGTAATTGCTCAGGAACTGTATGGCCCTAAAATACTCTCGGCCTTGCAGAGGCTTGCAGGCGGTGTCCTTGGCACACATGCACCTGAATGTCCTTCCCCCATCTCTCTCCAGGGCAGCCCAGCTGTGGTTCCAGCTGAGAGGCGAGGACTTAGAGACAGTACAGGCCGCCTACCTCGGCCTCAAGGGCCTCAACAACAAACGCAGCGTCAGTGGCGAGTCCAGGATCCAGCCCATCCAGGCTCACGACAACCACAGCTTCACCACGTGGGCATGGGCAGAGCAACGGGGCAGTGGGGCAGTGGTGAGGGCAGGGGGGCCCCAGCATGCTGCAAGCCCAGGCTCACTAGGGCCTCAACTCCTATCCCTAAGACAGGGACTGATGGTCCTTCTAGTTCCCGTGTCTGACCCTGCACCCTGGTGCCTAAAGCTGCCCTCCACCCCGTGTCTTTATCTTGTCACCCCTTGTCTAGAGAAGGAAGCTTCTGGACACAAGTACTACCCTTCACCAGGACCCATGGTGCCCTGTCAACTTGCTCTCTCCTCCCATCTCCCTCCCTGCTCCTCTGTCTCTCAGTTTCTATCTCTTCTTGTCTCTCTTTAAAAACACACACGCACACTTTTTATGAACCAATACAAGGACATTTCTTACATACTTTTTTGACTCAAGGAGTCTAATCTTGGCTGAACACGGACTACAGATAGAACATCTCCCAGGGTTGTTACTAGCTTTGAGTGAGCACCCTCTGACCCCAGGATCACAGGGCTGCCGGTTTCTGGGCTCCTTAAATGGGGCAGGATATTTGTCTTTGGCAGCATTGCCTTTTGTGGACTCTAAGCCTGTGGTCTCCTACAGACACCGTGTTCTGGACTGTCTTGACGTTCCCTCATGACTGCACTCAGGCAGCGTTTCTCATGTGGGTGCCCCATGGGCGGTGCTGGTGTGAATCACAGGTATGGGTCAGGCTGTCCCCCTGCAGGCACGAGGACTGGGCGCTCTTGGCTGAGATGAGTCCGTTGTCAAGTGATGAAGAAGGGACTCTGCTAAGGGTCACTCTGCTGCCCCCATGACGTCTGACCTGTGGCCTTAGCATCCAGGGATGCTCCAGCCAGAATCGGTTTGGGCCCTGGGGCTTACAGAATAATGATTTTAATTCTGTTGCGATTCTGTTATTCCCTCTATGAGGAATGAAAATGAGTTCTGTTTTTTCCTTCCTTTCCTTCTCGTTTTGTTTTGTTGTTTTTGTATCACTCTGAACTCATAGGTATTCTTTTCTCAAACTTTATTATGGGGAAATTTCATGAATACACAGAAGCAGAGAGAATAGTGTAACGGGTCTCTTGTCCCTGTCTGCTATCCTCAGGGGTCACCGTTCCCCTGCATCATCTGGACCCATGCTTCCTATGGGCTCCAGTCTTTTCTTGGTTGGAGCCCTGTTGTGCTGCATCCTGATCATGCCCTTTATTCTCCAAGTGCCTCCTCTCTGCACAGATGTTCTGGCCCATTTAGTGCTTTCTCTGCCCCGCCCTGGCATCACAGAGGCAGTCTGCTCATTTCCTCAGCCTGTCCCCACAGGAACCTCCCAGGGAACCAAGTGCTTGCCCCCAGCCTGACGCCTCTCTGTGTGACAACTGTTCATGCCTTGTTTTCCTCCCTTGTACAGCGAGGATTATGGCAGGGCTCACCTCCTGGCCCTGTTGAGGTGATAAAAGTCAATGGCCTTGACTGGGCCCAGCATACAGATTCAGTGAGTGCCAGCCGTTGTTGTTAATTCTGCTCTTGATGCTGGTGTGCACGTGAGGAAACTGAGGCGCTGGAGGTGGTGGCCTGTGCAGGCGTGGCGAGGGTCTGCCTGGGCGCATGTCCACACTGAACGCACCTGGCCTGGCTGACTCCTGGAGTGGCGAGACCTGTGAGAAGGAATTGGTTTCCTACCTCCTTCCCTTGAGCTTTTGACACACATTAGGCCTACGTCATGATGGCCATGGCAGATATGCCGCCTTGCGCCCCTTCCACCTGACTTGACATGTCATTGTGTTGCCATGGTGGTCTGAGGCCCCTGGAGCTATGCTCCAGATACTTCAACTGCTGTGCTCAGGTTTGGGTAAATGCTTGTGCTTAGAGCTGTTTTTCTTTTTTGAGATGACATTTTGGGGCAATCCTAGGAACAGACTGTTTAGGCCAAGTAGTCCGAATATTTTTATTACCAAATTCTTTCTCCAGGAACCTGGCACTAGCTGAGCCATTTTTACACCTATACTGTCACTGAGTGTTAATGATTTGTTTTCCATCACTTACTTAGCAGGGGTGAGTTACATAAGTGGTTTTCATCAGCATTTCTTTAACACTGAGAAAGAGTGTTTTCTCCATACCTTTGCTTAGCAGTTGCATTGCTGGTTTTAGTCACTTTCACTTTGCTCTGCTGAATCTCCTGCTGATGTTTTTTCTCATAAATACTGGAAGCTCTGTGTATATTATGGAAGATACCCTTATCTGTCAGTTGGCTGCAAGCACTTTCCTTTTTGTTTCAGTTATGTTGGGGTTGTGCACATCCTTTTCATATAGTCATGTTTCCTTGGCAGGTTTCGAATTTTCTCCATTGCCCCCTGCCCTGTGGCACCCTCTCCCCATTATAGACCTGTGACACACTGTCTTGTGTCTAAATTGGGAAACCCCAGTGGAATAGGGGAAGGAATTGCTGCCTCTCAGGATGTGCCATCCTAGGCAAGGCCCAGATACCCCAGTTCTCCCACTGATTGGTGGTGAAATCGTCTTCAGTAAGGTGAGGTTTGCCCCTTGACCTTACTTTTATTTCATAAACGCTTCCCAGCACTCACATTATGCCAGGCACTGTTCTTAGCTTTTCCAAATATTACCTGTTCTTACCATAGGAGTGGGCACTATTTTTATCCCATTTTAAGAAACTTGTCTAGAATCACATAACTACTAAGCATGAAGCTACGTTTGAACTCAGGCTTTGTGGTTCCAAAGTCCATGGACTTGCTCACTAAGCTGACTTTCCTCTCCACTAATTAATTGATTCATTCACATATTCATTGAACCAACAGATAATTTAATTCCTACTACTGCCTAGAGCTTTTCTGAGAACTAGGTGTGGGTGGCAACATAGATCTGGGAAAGCTTCCTGGAAGAAGTGATGCCTGAGGTGAACAGATTAGGAGAGCCTATACTGGGGGGGAAGGAGAAAGACAGCATCTTAAGGGGAGGAAGCAGCCAGGCAGCTTCAGGAAGCAAAGTCCAGTGTAAGCAGGAGATGGGAGCAGGGCCAGGTGGACAAGGGTGGGGCCGGGGTTTGCTCAGCCTGGAGAATGGGTGGGTTTGTGGCTTGGGGGCTAGGGGAGGCCAATAGGGAACTGAAGATATGGAAGGTGGGAGATCTGGTCCCAGACTCAGAGGAGAGCCTGGCAAGTGCGAGAGTGTCCTCCAGAATGTTCCTGGGGCCCCAGTGTCTCTTCTCTGCCTAGGGCATCTTGGTGCACATAGTTTACATACACTTTGAATAAGCTCCCTTCCTCTACAAGGCCCCAGGAAGCCCCTTCCCACCCTTGGAAGGTAGGTGTGATGCTCCTTGAGTCATCCCTCTTGTATGAGTGAGGGGCCTGAGGCCCAGGGAGGGGCACCGATGGAGGGGCCTCCTTGGGAACAAGGCAAGAGGAAACGGGGGCCCTCACCTAGGGGCAGCAGTCTATCCCAGGCCTGCTGAAGATCAGGGCCTGGGTACCCAGCATAGTGGCAGAGTTGGGGTTAAATTGGGCCCCTGCTCTGCCCCCAGGCTCACACCTCCTCTTCCTGCAGAGACCTTGGCGAGGGGACCAGAGAGCTGGCCAGCATGGCCCGAGGCATTGACAAGGACCCCTGGACCCCCAGTGGCCCCACCAGCTCACCACGTGCCCAGGTGATGGTGCATACAGCGAACCCAGGGCAGATGCTGCCTGCCTCCAGGCCAACTGTGGGAATGCTCAGACAGCCTGCAGCCTATGTCCCAGGGTGACTAAGGTGGAGGCCAGAGCCCACAATGGGAGGGCCAGGCTGACCCCACCAGCCGGCCACTGCATCTCAACATGTGTCCAGCTCAAGACTGGTCAGTGAAATCAGCTTCCGGGTTTAGGGATTCCCTCGGGGCACTGAGCTGGGGACCCTGTTTGGGGTGTGTCTGTCCCAGGGGAGCCCAGCTGTAGTGGTTTTTATAGATAGGCTTCCTTGAAACCACCGCTGAGGTTCACAGAACCAGCTGCAGCCTCCCTCTAGTCAGGCTCCTTTGAAGAGACTGGGGGACATTTTAAGCACGTCTAGTTTTGCATAGCAGAGTGGGAAGGTGGCAGCAGATTTCTCAACAATTACAGCTGGCTGCTTCGTATCTATAAGCAGGGACCCAGCTGGGGTGCTGCATCTATTATCTGTAAGGTTGTGATAAGGGGTATGAAATAAACAATTCTTTGAAAAACAGCAAAGGTAAAAATCACTGTCTCAATTTTCAATCCCTGCATAACAAAAACCTCAAGTGTAGCAGCATAAAACTATAGTTCCTTCTTATTACAGCTCGGGGTTCCAGGTTTGCCGGGCTCTACTGGGCAGTGCTCACTGGGGCTTCTCCCATGTGGTTGTGGGCAGCTGGTGGCATGCACTGGGTCATATCAAAGGCTGGCTGGGTTGCTGCCAGGTGTCAGCCGAGACCTCATGGGGTGGTGGCCGCCTCAAGTGGCCTGGGCCTCCTCACATCATGGCATTCCACAGTGAGAGTCCTGAGTGCAAATCTTACCTGTCAGGGCCTCAGAAGTCACCCTGGGTCACTATTGCTGCATTCCATTGAACGAGGGGAGGCAGCTGGACTCCACTTCTCTCCTGGGCCAGTTGAAAGCTGACTTCCAGCCGTCTGAGATTTGGGGTGTGATCTCTCTGGCCATTGAGGAACCTCACTGATGTTTGCCCTTGAACTTTCCTGCTTCCTGGAGGCCCTGCAGCCACGTTGGGGCCATGAGGAGTGGAGCCTGACAAAGAAGAGCTGGTGGTCCTCAGGAGCCTGTGCTACCCTGAAGCCACGTTTGTCATGGTTTCCATCACTAACAAATACATCTTGATACAGGCCACACAGGGCAGCCCATCTGTCCTCTGACTCACTTGGGAAACCCCCAGCAGGGGGCACTTGGGTGGTTTCACATTTTCAGCTGCCACATTGGTGCCAACATCCTTTCTGTTCTGGGATACTTTTCCATCAGGTGGGTTCCAGAGTGGAACTGTGAGGCCAGAGGGAGTGTGTGGTGCTCTGGTCGGTGGTGGGGATGTCACGTGTGGGGACACTGGGTGGGTAAGCTCAGACTCAGCCCTCAACCAGACAGTGCAGCATTCACGCTGTGGGGTCCCTGGTAGACTCAGGCCCTCTCCAGCTTTTCTGGGAGTGGCAAGCAGTGGCCCTCAATTATATGCCTCCAAGGGGCCTGTGGGCTCAACTTTATGGGGCCAGGCAGGGGTGGAAGGTCCACCCCGATCCTGCAGGGTGTGATCTCGATGCGTGTGGATGCTCTTAGAAACCGCTAGGCTCCTTACGGGGCTTCAGCAACACTGGGCAAGACTCTGAGTTCCTGTCATAAGTGCTAACTCCACCAGGCCCTCTCCATGCCCTTATCAGAATGAGGTGATGGGAGGCTTGCCATGAGGGTTTTGGGGTGCCTTCAACAGGAGGTGGGTGTTTTGTCCCAGGTACCTAACCTTGGGCTACTGGAGCAGAGGACAGGAGGATTGGGGTGAAATGGTGCAAAAGGGATGGCCCCATCCTGCTCCAGCTCCCAATAGCTGAGAGTTACAGGGATAGGTGTCCAGATGGCCACAAGGTGCTACAGGGGCAGGAAGGAAGGGACATGGTGCCCAGCTGGAAAGGGTGCAGGCTGGACATCAGAGCATTGCTCAGGAGAGCTGTGGGGCATGAGGCCTCTGTGGTGCAGCATGCTGGGCCCTGACCCCATCTATACCATGGCCAGGAGTCTCAGCTGGATTAGGAGACACGCCTGCCAAGGAGCAGGAAGAGAGCTACGTTCTCTCACAGGCATTTTAGAGCAGAGGGACTTCACTCAGCACCAGAGAAGAAGGGGGAGGGGGAGCCAGCCCCAAATCTCCCCTAAAACCAATTCCAGCTTGTACTAGGAAGAGAGAGGAGTGAACACGTTTTCTTGCTGTTTCTCGAAATGCCAAGCTTACCCCCACTGATGGGCCTTAGCACCTGCTGTGCCCCCTCCCTTGCAGGCCACATGGCTCACTCCCACACTTGCCTTCTTAGCTCAAGAAACATTAACCACTGTTGTTATATCATTCAGGATAGGTGAGACTCTGCTGCTGAAACAAACAACTCCTATCTCAGTCAGCTCAGGCAGCTGTAACAAATACCACAGGCTGGACAATGTAAACAATAGAGATTTATATCACACAGTTCTGGAGGCTGGAAGTCCTAGATCAAAGTGCTGGCTGATTTGTTTTCTGGTGAGGGCTCTCTTACTGGCTTGCAGATGGCCACCTTCTTGCTATGTCCTCACATGGTCTTGGAGCATGTACAGAGAGAGGGAGAGGGAAAGAGTGCTCTCTGGTGTCTCTTCTTAGGAGGACACTAATCCTATGGGATCAGAACCCCACCCTTAGGACCTCATTTTACTCTAACTACCTCCTTAAATGCCCACCTCCGAATATAGCTACACTGGAAGTTAGGGCTTCTTCAATATATGGATTGGGGGGAACACTCAGTCCATAACAACCCCCTAAGTCTCAGGGGCTCAAACAACGTCATTTATTCCTTGTTCACATTGCGTGTCCAGTTCAGTGAGCAGGGGCTCTGCTCAGTGGAGTCGTAGGGCCTCACCTGGTGGAGCAGCCCCTTTCCAACTTGCACCTCCACAGTCTCCAGGAAGGGGAAGGGATGCTGGAGCCTCTTCGACCAGCAATGCAATCCTCTGGTCTGGAGGGGACACACCTCACTTCTGTGCAAGACACATCAACCAGACTGACCTCAGGGGCCAGGAGAGTGACTCTCCTGGGTGTGCAGAAGGAGAGGGAACAGGTAGGTGAGAACAACACTGGGACTACCATATCATCCTGCATCAGCTCTTTCACATACAGTGCTGGTGAGTCCCATGGTTTTCAATTGCTATGACAGCTAATTTATCAGAGAAATACCAGTCAGACCCAAATATTGGAACAGCGCCATTCTTGTCCCCAGAAGTAGCTGTGCAGAATCAGGCTAAGATGTCACAAGAGACACTTCATTACCCAGCAGTTGGGGCGCAGCATTTGGGAAAAAATTGTACCTCATGTGTCATTTCTTCAACAATTTGGTTACCTATGTGTCCCATTTATCCACTGCTGGATAGTGAGTCCTCCCAACACTCAGTGGCTTTAAACTGTGGCCACCATGTTGTCATCTCTCCTGGTTCTGTGGGTTCTTGCTGGCATGCCTCCCCCACAGCTGCAGTTAGCAGAGTCCAGGGCTGGAATCTTTTAGAGGCGACCACTCACACAGCTAATAGTTGAAACTAGTTGTCTGGGACCTCAGCTGGGGCTCTAGGTGGAAACACCACATGTAGCCTCAGTATTCTTCAGGAGTGGTGGCAGGGATTCAAGGGTAGGCATCCCAGAAACAGGAAGTAGGGGCTGTTGGTTTCCTATGGCCTGGGCCCAGACTATTGCCATGCAGTCCAAGATTTAGATATGCTCACACTTCTTGAACTCAGTGTGCCAGAGAAGAACTCTCCATTCTACCTCTCTCCCTCGCCTTCGCCAGGCCCAAAACCCCGGCCCCACTTTCTCCCAGACCCCATAACCAATCCTGCAGCAGTCCTTTTGGTTCAACCTCCAGATTCAACCGGAACACACCCCATCTCCTACCTCCACAACCACCACTCTGGTTCTAGCCTCCTCCTCCTCTCACCTGGACCATTACAGTAGCCTCCTCCTGGTTGCCCCTTGGTCTCCCTTCCTCCATTCAAGCCCCATCCTCCTGGCCCCAGAGTCAGTTCCCATACAGCTACCAGAGGGTTATTTTTATTTTTTTTAATTGTGGTAAAAAAATACATAACATAAAATTTACTATCTTAACCATTTTTAAGTGTAAAGTTCAGTGGCATTAAGCACATTCACATTGTTGTGCTACTATCACCACCGTCCATACCCAGAACTTTTTCATCTTCCCAAACAGAAACTCTGTTCCCATTAAACACTAACTCCTCCACCCCTCCCTCAACCCCTGGCACCCGCCTTTGACTACTCTAGGGACCCCATATAAGTGGAATCACACATTATTTGTCCTTTTGTGACTAGCTTATTTTGAGGTAGGAGGTAGACAGCCCCTGGGCTGAGCAGCTGGGGTTTGTCAAGTGGAGTAAATTGGAGCTTTGTTTTCCTTGACACTCCAAGGACAAAGTTAATGGCAGGAGCTGGGCTCTGCTGAGTAAAGAGATAAGATAACCACATTTATCACTCCTGAGGGCAAGGAAACCTCCCCAACTGCACATGCACAGGAAGGCTCCTTGGGGGTTAAAAAGGGAGGGGGCGTTATCCAATAATAGGTGTTGTCAAACCTCCCTTTAGCCTTTGTGCTGGAATCCGTCTTGGCAAAAAGATGTGCATGCATATCGGGAAGGTCCCTAAGACAGGTCAGATGTGGTAGAAGAAGCGAGATAATTGTCCAGAGGAGAACAAAGACCCAGAAGAACTGCCCCTATGTAAATGATTTAACCACCTCCTTACTTTGCTCCTCCTCATTAGGGGGGATGCCCACCCCCTTTCTCTCCATGTGTGTATTTCTGCTTTGCTTCTGTCTAAATAAACTGCTTCTCTGTGTCTATCCCACATGTTGTGCTGTGTCTCTAATAATAAACTTTGTACCTGTTTTTGCAGTTTTTGCCTCCTTGAAACATTCTTGCTTTCAAACAGGGGCAAGAGCTAGGGCAACTTTGCTTCTAGCCTCTAGCCCCTGGTGGACTGGTGGCTAGGATTCTTGTTTTCATCCAGGCTACTCAGGTTCAATTCCTGGGCAGGGAAATAAAATCCTGTTTCAAGACCACTCACTGCTGTCTCTCTGAGAACAATTTCACTCAGTCTGTTGTGTTCTGAGTGAAACCAAGAAGTATCCTGTGGGGCTCCTGGGCACAGAAGCCTTTTTGTCCCCCATTTCTTGTAGGCAAGACCCCAGCCTCCATTACCTTTCCTGAGTTCCAAAGGGCAGATTCAACCAGTTGCTAATCAAAGAAGGAGCAGCCAAGAAACCACCTGAGGCAAGACTAGACCAGAGAAGCCCATCAAGATTAAGGAGATCTACCACCTGAGATGAGATTAAGGGAGTGCAAGCCCTGCACACACCCTAATCTTGTCCAGCAACCCCACCCTTGAACTATTGCTATAAAACCCTTCATCAAATCCTCCCGGGTTGGGACACATAGTTTTTTGAGGCAGGAGCCCCTTTGTCCCCCTTTGCCTGGCAAAGCAATAAAGCTATTCTTTTCTACTTCACCCAAAACTCTGTCTCCAAGATTCGATTCAGCACTGGTACAGAGAGGCCAAGCTTTGGCATCATGAGCACCCAATTTCCAACGTGGTAGGGGGTCTCCCCACACATCCAACAAGCAATTCTCCAGACACTGAAACAAGAGGGAAGGGGGCAGGGCACAACCTTTGAAAGAATGACATAGCTCGAGGACATGACAAACTGAATAGAACCAAACGGGTCCAAGATGGTGGATAAGTCGACTTCCACTAAACCTTGAGCCTCAGTATATGCTCACTGTAACACATCAGCACTCTAAATAACACATCCACAGGTGCCATGACAGTTCCAAGATCGACCATAAGGATCAAAAAGTGGGCAGTGGCCCAATTCCTGGAAATCCCCGCCCCTTCCTGAAATAGCTGGAATATTCCTCCACTCATTAGCCTATGAAATTACCCACCCCTATAAAAACTGACTCCCGAAATAGCTGGAATATTCCTCCACTCATTAGCCTATGAAATTACCCACCCCTATAAAAACTGACAACCCCATACCCTGGTGCCTTTCTCACCTTCTGAGATGGCCCACACTCTGTGGAGTATGCTTCTCTCTAAATAAATCTACTTCTTACCTAACACTTTGTCTCTCACTGAATTCTTTCTGCGATGAGACATCAAGAACCTGAGCTTCATTAAGTCCTGAAACCAGGTGTGTGATCTTGGTTGGAAGACCGAGGGTTTTGGCCAGGTTCGACTCCCAGCCACGTGGGTTCAAGTCCCAATCTGAGGTGCACGGTTTCAACACCAGCTGGGTTTTCTACAATTCAACTCAATTCTGACATTACCTACCCAGAGATAGCATCAGATTCCACAGGTTAAGGGCTGTCCCACAAGACTGCCCCCCCCCCTTAAGATGCCAATCACAAATCCTGGCTGTCACCTGTGCTTCTGACCAATTGGCTATAGTTCAGAGGTTCCAATGACCTCCTCCTTGGGTTCACTTAATTTGCTAGAGTAACAGAACTCAGAGAAACATTTTACTTACTAGTTTACCAGTTTATTATAAAAGGACATGGGCTTCCCTGGTGGCGCAGTGGTTGAGAATCTGCCTGCTAATGCAGGGGACACGGGTTCGAGCCCTGGTCTGGGAGGATCCCACATGCCCCGGAGCAACTAGGCCCGTGAGCCACAACTACTGAGCCTACGCCTTTGGAGCTTGTGCTCCGCACCAAGAGAGGCTGAGATAGTGAGAGGCCCGCGCGCCGCGATGAAGAGTGGCCCCCGCTTGCCACAACTAGAGAAAGCCCTCGCACAGAAACAAAGACCCAGCACAGCAAAAATAAAATAAAATAAATTAAAAAACTCCTACCCCCAACATCTAAAAAAAAAAAAAAGAATGCAGCCCTGTTGATCCCTTGATTTAAAAAAATAAAAATAAAAATAAAATAAAATAAAGGACATAAATCAGGAACAGCCAGTTCTCCTACCCCCAACATCTAAAAAAAAAAAAAGAATGCAGCCCTGTTGATCCCTTGATTTAAAAAAATAAAAATAAAAATAAAATAAAATAAAGGACATAAATCAGGAACAGCCAGTTGGAAAAGATGCACGGGCCAAGGTATGAGGAAAGTGGTGTGGAGCTTCCGTCCCCTCTCTGGGTGCACTACTCTTCCCACACCTCCATGAGTTCACCAACATGGAAGCTCTCTAAACCCCATCATTTTGGGATTTTTAGGAGGCTTCATTACGTAGGCAAGATTGATTAAATCATTGGCCATTGGTTATTGATTCTACCTCTAGCCCCTCTGCCAGCCCAGGTAAGGGGGTGGGACTGAAAGTTCCAACCCTCTAATCACAGTATTAGTTCCCCTGGCAATCAACCTTCATCCTCAGGTGACCTAGGGACTTTCCAAAAGTTACCTCATTAACATAACAAAAGACACCTTTTTCTCTCTTACTGAAACCAAGCAGGACCCTGTGGGGCTCCTAGGCACAAAAGTCCTTCTGTGCCCCCCACTTCTTGCTTACAGGAAATAGGCTTCATTCAGTCTCCATGACCTTCCCTGAGTTCCAAAGGGCAGGTTCAAACCGTTGCTAATCAGGGAAAGGAGGGGATATGGAGTCAAGGGAGGAGCAGTCAAGAAACAGTGGTCCTGGTTCCCCTCTAGGGATATACATAACAATACCTTTGAGCTGCTTTGCAGGTACTGAAACCCCCATCACGTGGGAGACGTTAACTGTCTGCTGCCCACAAGCAGGTAGACCCCAGGCGGGTTAGAACCAGAGGTTGATGATGCTGACTCTCAACTGCCTCACCACCAACCAATCAGAAGAATGTCCACAAGATGATCACACTCTCCTCTTTGAACCATTACTATAAAACTCACTATCCCCTCCAGGTTGGGACACAGTTTTGAGGGCATTAGCCTGCTATGGCCCTCTTTTCGTGGCAAAACAATAAAGCTATTCTTTTCCTTTTTTTTTTTTAACATCTTTATTGGAGTATAATTGCTTTACAATGGTGTGTTAGTTGCTGCTGTATAACACAGTGAATCAGCTATACGTATACATGTATCCCCATGTCTCCTCCC
>NC_041222.1:83820075-83835467 GCF_002837175.3 Physeter macrocephalus
ACTCAATTTCATTTCTTTTTATGGCTGAGTAATATTCCATTGTATATATGCACCACATCTTCTTTATCCATTCATCTGTCGATGGACACTTAGGTTGCTTCCATGTCCTGGCTATTGTAAATAGTGCTGCAATGAATATTGTGGTACATGACTCTTTTTGAATTATGGTTTTCTCAGGGTATATGCCCAGTAGGGGATTGCTGGGGCGTATGGTAGTTCTATTTTTAGTTTTTTAAGGAACCTCCATACTGTTCTCCATAGTGGCTGTATCAATTTACATTCCCACCAACAAGCTATTCTTTTCTAATTCACCCAGAACTCTGTTTCTGCAATTCAATTCTGTACCAGGGTACAAAGACTGAATTTTGGCTACCTTACCACTTAGGAAATTTTAAGCGTTTTAGAAACTGTGCTAGAAACTGGAATGAAGACAAAATATATATTTCTCATTATAAATTGTAATATCACACTTAGGATAATGTATTTAAGGTTCATCCATATTGTAGCATGTGTCAGAATTTCCTTCCTTTTTAAGGCTGGATAGTATTCCATTTTATGAATATGCCACATTTGGTTATCTATCTATCCCTCGATGGACACTTGGGTTGCTTCCACCTTTTGGCTACAGTGAATAATGCTGCTTTGAACAGGGGTGTGCAAACATCTCTTTGAGACACTGCTTTCAATACTTTTGTGTGTACAGCGGGTTATTTTTAGAACATATAAATCAGAGCAGATCTCCATTCCCCCACCCTGCCTCCCCAGCTCATAACCCTCATATTGTCAGCTCCCAGCTGGCTGGCCTGTATTACCCTGTGTGACCTGCCTGTCACCACCTGACCTCACCCTTCTGCTCGAAACAATAATCATCATTTATTATCTCTCACAGTTTCAGGTGAGGCTCGGCAGGGTGGCTGTGTCTCTGGATCTCTCCTGAGGCTGCTGTCAGATGCTGGCCAGGCCTTCTGCTGAAGGCTTGACTGGAGCCAGGGACTCCCTCATGGCAAGTTGATGCTGGCTGTTGGCTGGGGGTCCAGCTCCTCCCTATACTCCTCAGCACTGCTTGGGCATCCTCATGACATGGCAGCTGGCTCCCCCAGAGACAGTGATCCAGGAGAGAAAGGCAGGAACCACAATCCCCTTTACAACCCAGCCAAAGAAGTCACACACCATCACCTCTGCCACATTTCACCAGTCACAAAGACTGGCCTGATTTGCTGTGGAGGAGACTGCACAGGGGTGTGACCCAGTATGTTGCAGCAGCTCTTTTGCCCATTTTCCATTTGTTCATCCCTGTTTTCCTCAGACCTTAATCAGAAAGATGAGATCACTAGGCAACATTTAACCCAGCTCCTGATTTCTGCTTTACTGGATGTACACAATGCCTAGTCTAATGTGTTCATTCCTGGATTGAAAGGAGTAAGAATGAAGAATTACGTAGTTAAAGAATGACTGACTCTCTACTTCTATCTTACCCTTGGTACGTTTGCAAGGCAGACCACATGGGCAAGAGAACATCCGATTCTAGGGGGACCATGTGAGCAAGACAGCATCCAAAGGAAGATCAGAAGTCAGCAGGTCTGCACGCAATGGAAAAATGACGATGAATCTGACCTCTTACATTAATGATTAACTGAGATCATTCCCCCTTTTTCCCTTTAAAAGTTGTCATGGCTGAACAGAATCTTTGGAATTGGTCTCCAGACAAGAGTTCACCTTCTCCCCAGATTGCTGGCTTTTCAGAATAAAGCACCTTTTCTTTCTATCGACACTTGGTCCTCAATTATTGACTTTTGAGCAGTGAGCAGCCAAACCTGAGTTCAGTAACAATGTGAGGGGCCATCTTGGAGGCTGGCAGCCTCCCCAGGCAGCCTCTAGCCTTTTGCTCTTCACAACACTCAGCACCTGCACTCAGATGTGTTTTGCTGCTATTGATGGAAGCTCCATGGGATCAGGGCTCCTCTTCTCTCCCAGTGACAATCTACCTCTTGGTTGGGCTCATGGCAGGTGTTTAGGAGATATTTATTAAATAAATTAATGATTGAATGAATGAATTGTGGCCCTTGGCCATATGAGAATGTGGGAGGAGAATGCCCTTGCACCTCCTTGGTGTTCAAGCCCCTCATCACACACCCCACCCCTTCGCATGGTCAGATCTACCCAGGCAGGCTGCTTCTCAGCCCACAGGCACACTGCATTCCTCCTGCCTCTGGCTTGTGCTTGCTGCTTTATTCAGCTCATCTAGTTAGGCTCTAAGTGCATTTACAGAGCACCTGCTGTAAGTCTGGCACTGTGACCAAAGTAGACTTGGCCCTGCCTTGGGTAACTGACATTCTAGTAGGGAGATGGGTAGCAGGAAGTGCCTGGGGGGACAGGATGGGGAGCCTGTGGTGGTGCCCTGTGGTGAGGTGTTCCCATGGCCTGGCCCACAGAAGGTCTAATCAGGATCTTGGATTTGTGCCAGTTGTACCCATGGAACACGATGTTCTTATTATGAATGAAATTGAGCAGCTCCTTAGGCATTTCCTCTTTCTCTGAATATACGAATGTTGACTTCTTTCTTTCTGATTTCTAGGAGCTCTTTATTAATTAGGGAGATGAGCTGCTAACATATCCCAGTTTCTTGTTTGCTTTTTGACTTTGCCTACATGTTGGAGGGGAGGGCAGCCCTGAGGAGATCAGACAAGTGGCAAGTGCAGACACCACGTGGGACGAGCTCTCCCTGCCTGATTTAAACTTGTATTTACTTTCTGATCACATAAAGCATGCCAGGATTACAAAATTCTATGGAAGCAAAAGTCAGAAGTGAAAGCAGTGGGGATGGGGGTGAGGGTCAGGGCCAGCGCCTCCCGGATGTTTAGGGACAGGTGGGGAGCAACGTCAGTTCGCACCAGTAAGTCCACACAGGAAGATCTGTTTCCCTCTGCATGTGAGACCCACAGTGTTCAGCAGATTGAAGAGGGTCCCCAGGACGCCCGCCCCCCCACCTCAGATGGCCCAACTTCCTGAGTGCTCACTTTCGCTCCGAATCGTGCAGTGGCAGTGGGGCAGTGGGCAAGGAGGGAGACATTGCACACACACCCCACCCCATCTGGGGAGGGGAGTGCCCAGGGCCCACCCATTGACCCTTTGAGCGTCTGCCTGCCACTCACAGGGTGGGGGAAATCCCCTGCCCTAGCTTGCCTGGCATGCACATCCCAAGGGGCACAGGGCCTGTCTGCCAGGGAGTGGGGTCCCTCTAGCAAATCCTGCACTTCAGAGGCCCTGTCATTGCTGAACAGGGGCAAGGTCCAGAAATCTGCTGCTCTGAGCCTCAGTTCCCCTATCTGTCCCTTGGTGGGAGTGGCATGGAAAGTTGGCCACCCAGGAAGGAGTCAGGCCTAGGAGCCCCTCTTCCTCACTGTGTCCCCCGTCCATCTAGACCCCACACTTATGCCACTGACATTACTCCTAGAGAGTGAAAGGAACTAAGAGAAGTAAATGCTAGGAGCCATTGACTTTTAAAAAACACACAGCCTGAAAGTTGCCAGTTATGTTTTATTCAGGGACCCTAATGAGGACTATAGCCCTGGAGACAGCCTCTCAGGTAACTCTGAGGTACTGTTCTATGAATGAAAAATGTTGCCTGCTATATCAGTAAACATAAAAGGATGTTGCAGTCATCAGCCGCTACCACTGCCCCCTATGGAGAGCGCTGAGGGAACTCAGGATGCAGACAAATGGGCTGCCCCTTAATCCCCAAACCCTCAGCCACTGCAGCCAACCCCAGCGGTGCACCGTCAGGGGACTCAGGTTGGGAAAGAAAAGGATACTGGCCATAGATAGGTAAGGTGCATATCAAAGGGATGATTTCGATGAGGCCAGACTCTTGCATCTTCCCATACAAAGAAAAGCACTAAATTCATCAACTTGAGATACCTGGTTTTCTTTAACAAACAGTAATCTTTTTTTTTAAACATAAATTTTATTTATTTTTGGGCTGCTGCGCACGGGTTTTCTCTAGTTGCTGTTGAGTGGGGTCTATTCATTGTGGTCCACAGGCTTCTCATTGCACTGGCTTCTCGTTGCTGAGCACAGGCTCTAGGTGCAGGGGCTTCAGTAGTTGTGGCGTGCGGGCTTCAGTAGTTGTGGCGTTTGGGCTCAGTAGCAGACTCTAGAGAGCAGGCTCAGTAGCTGTGGGTACACAGACTTAGTTGCTCTGCTGCATGTGGGATCTTCCCAGACCAGGGCTCGAACCTGTGTCCCTGCATTGGCAGGCGGATTCTTTTTTTTTTTCTTTTCTTTTTTTGCAGTACACGGCCCTCTCACTGTTGTGGCCACTCCCGTTGCGGAGCACAGGCTACGGACGCGCAGGCTCAGCGGCCATGGCTCACGGGCCCAGCCGCTCCGCGGCATGTGGGATCTTCCCGGACCGGGGAACGAACTGTGTCCCCTGCATCGGCAGGCGGACTCTCAACCACTGCGCCACCAGGAAAGCCCCTGGCAGGCAGATTCTTAACCACAGCGCCACCAGGGAAGTCTTATACAGTAATCTTTTGATGTTCCAACTACCTGGTCCTTGTTGCAAAACTCCTATATATCCTGGCTCCTCCCTTACCTATTTGGAGCAGTCCCTCAGAGCTGAGAGGCTACCTCTCAGGCTTGAAGTCCTCAGAAAGTCTACCAAATAAAACATAATTCTCAACTTTTAGGTTGTGCATTTTTTCCAGTTGACAGTTTCAAAGAGTTAAGGAGGAGCCAGGATACACAAGAGTTTTTGCTGAAGAAAAAAAAACACAAAGAAACCCCAAAAAACCCATGTAGTCGAACATCAAAAGATTACTAATCACAAAAACAGACATGTCAAACTAATGATCTTAGTGCTTTTCTGTTTGGGAAGATACAAGAACCTGGGCTTATTGAAATTATTCCTTAGATATGCATCTCATCTATCTGGGGCCTGTATCCTGTTTTTCTCCATCCTGAATTCCCCCCAAGGGGGGTGCTGCAGTGCCTAATGGCTTAATAGTGGGTAACATTTATGTTTACTGGGATGTCACAGGCAACACTTTTTGTCTGCAGAGTCATGACCCAGCATGGGATGCAGAGTAATGGGGGAGGGCGGGTGAGGCCAGTTCCACCGGGGAACGAACTGTGTCCCCTGCATCGGCAGGCGGACTCTCAACCACTGCGCCACCAGGAAAGCCCCTGGCAGGCAGATTCTTAACCACAGCGCCACCAGGGAAGTCTTATACAGTAATCTTTTGATGTTCCAACTACCTGGTCCTTGTTGCAAAACTCCTATATATCCTGGCTCCTCCCTTACCTATTTGGAGCAGTCCCTCAGAGCTGAGAGGCTACCTCTCAGGCTTGAAGTCCTCAGAAAGTCTACCAAATAAAACATAATTCTCAACTTTTAGGTTGTGCATTTTTTCCAGTTGACAGTTTCAAAGAGTTAAGGAGGAGCCAGGATACACAAGAGTTTTTGCTGAAGAAAAAAAAACACAAAGAAACCCCAAAAAACCCATGTAGTCGAACATCAAAAGATTACTAATCACAAAAACAGACATGTCAAACTAATGATCTTAGTGCTTTTCTGTTTGGGAAGATACAAGAACCTGGGCTTATTGAAATTATTCCTTAGATATGCATCTCATCTATCTGGGGCCTGTATCCTGTTTTTCTCCATCCTGAATTCCCCCCAAGGGGGGTGCTGCAGTGCCTAATGGCTTAATAGTGGGTAACATTTATGTTTACTGGGATGTCACAGGCAACACTTTTTGTCTGCAGAGTCATGACCCAGCATGGGATGCAGAGTAATGGGGGAGGGCGGGTGAGGCCAGTTCCACTGGTGGGCAGGAGGCCCCCTCCAGGAGGGCGGCAGTGGGACCTAGAGCAGGCCTGGACTTCCCCTAGTGCACCCCCAGGTCATGCTATACAGCCCTCCTGCCCCAGGCAGGCACTGCCCGTGTTGTCCCACGGACTGGGCAGGACACGGCTGGGCTTTTCCGGTAAGCCGGGCCAGACTCACTCTCAGTGTTAGGAGCGGGGATGGTGCCCGTGTGGTGACCACCACGACTCGGCCCAAGAGTTTTGGGGTTTCCATCCGACAGCTGCACCCATCCTCCAGTTACTTCATGGGGTGGGGGGTCGGCGCAGCCAGGTCCGGACCCTGGCAGCCCCGTGAGGCCAAGACTGAGCGGGTCCAAAGTGGGAAAAGGCCAAGACGAAGAACGTAGGCTCCAAAGGAGGTTGCGCCAGAAACGGAGGTAAGGCTCGGGTGAGGGGCGGGACTCAGAGTTGCGCGGCGACGTAGCCGGCGCCGGAGGGGGCGGGGCTAGAATGGGGGCGGCATTTAGAGTGGTCGCGGCGACGCCATCGACGCAGGCGGGGGCGGGGCCGCGTGGAAAAGGGCGGGGCTCAGGGATCTGGAGGTGACGTAGCCCAGGACAGCGGGGGCGGAACTCAGTGAGAGGCGGAGCTGAGAGTACCCCTTGCTGGCGGGAGCTAGGCTCAAGGCTTAAGGCTTCTGGAGGCCCAGTAACTGATGAGGACCGGGCTCAGCGAGGGGCGGGGCTCAAGGGCTGTGGCAGCGACAGAACTAACGTCCGCGAGGGTGGGGCTCAGTGAGGGCGGGGTTTAGAACTCTCGCGGTGACAGAGCCTATGCCCCGGGCGCTTGGAAGGTCGGGCCCAGTGAGGGGAGGGGTAAGGGCTCGGCAGCGTTCGTAGCCTAAGCGTTCGGAAGCGGGGCTCGAGTGAGGGATGGGGATTTAAAGCCCTCGAGGCAATGCAGCGACGCTGCGGACCTGGCCTATCGGGAAGGGGCGGGCTCAGTGAGGGCGGGGTTAGGGCTTAGCCGCGACGATGCTGGGGGCGGGGCTCACAGGGAAAGAGCGGGCGGTCTTCACAGGGGTCGACGGGCAGCGGACGGACAGCCAGAAGGACTGACGGCGGCAGGGGGACTGGCAGGGCAAGCTGGGTGCAGGGCGTGCCGCCACCATGACAGGTGAGAGCGGTCCGGGGTCGTGCCTGCCATACAGGGACGGGCGCGCGGCCACGGTGGCCCATAAGGTCCGGGTGTCCCGATGCCACACCGGGGGCCGCTCCTCGCGGCGGCGAGTGACCTTGCCCGTGACTGAGTGTCCTGTCGACGAGACGACGGCAGAGCGGCTCGCGGCCCGGGGCCGGGTTCTTGGGGGGCGAGGCCACGCCGGGTCCTGAAGGCTTCTGAGCGTTGGGGGCCCCGCCTTGGAGGGTTCTGGACAGCGAGGCCAGGTGAGGCCCTAGAGGGTTCTGCGGGACAGAGGCTGGGCCTGGGATGGTTCTGAGGCCTGGTAAGGCCATGGAAAGTTCTAGTGGGTGGGGGCCACGTCGTGGGTGGTTCCGGGAGGGCAGCGGCCAGTGCACGTCTGTAGGTGGGGAGATGCTGCATGGGCGGGTGGCGGGGGGGAGGGTTGAGGCCTGACAGTGGGAGGTGAAAGTAAAAATGATTCTACTGTGCTTCTATCAGGAAATACAGACACTCCATCCTCACAGCCACCTGAGGAGAATGCCCAACAGGTGGTGCATACCTGGGCAGTGTGTGGTACCCATGGGACTCTGTGGTGCCTCCCAGGCTGCACCCCTTGCCCAGCGACAGGCCCAGGGGAATTGTGGACACCGACTCGGTCCCCGAAGTCTTTGTGCCCCATACTGAACTGCCCCAGTCCCTCCTTCTTTTCCCAGGAGGGGTTCTCCAGCCCAGCCATCCGCCAAGGGCCTCTCTGGAGTGGGGACCCGCCCACCACCTTCCTGACCGTAACTGAGCAGGGTGATCCTTCTCTATGGACCTTTCCCTGTAGGAGAAGGTCCATGAGAGAGACAGGCTGGTGACAGAGCCCATGACAGCATGGTCAGGCTGCTTCATGAGGTAGAAGTTACCTAGGGGTGGCCCACGGGGCCAGGGAGGCCCCAGAATTCCCTGTTCTCTCCCCAGCACTCACTGGAGTCCCATCCTGAGTCCTGCACACAAATAGGATTTCATGGGCAGGAACCTGGTGATTTCCAGGACACCAGTGTCCCAGCCTTAGCCAGAAGAGACCCCAGCTGCTGTGTATTCCCCTGTCATCTCTCTGAATTCTTTTTATCTGTGGCTGCTCTTTCTGAGTAGAGTTGACCCTTTGAACTGAGGTTTCAAATGTGAGGGTCCATTTATATGTGGATTTTTTTTCGATATATACTATAGTACTACATGACCCCAGGCTGGCTGAATCCTTGGATGCAAAATTATGGATATGGAGGGCTGACTGTAAAGTAATGTGTGGATTTTTGACTGCTCAAGGACCTGCGCCCCCAACCGCTGCATTGTTCCAGGGTCTGTTGTACCTACTGTGCACCTGTTCTTGCATTAGGTGCTTCCCATTCAGAACTGTTGTGTGGGGAAAAGTGGAATATCTCTATGTGTGGATGAGGAAATAGTGTCAGGTTGGGCAGGTGCCCCAGACTGCTGGGGCAGTCAGTGGCAGAGCCAGGACTAGACCCTGCCCAGGCCCACCAATCCCCTTTCTCCCTGCCACCTCTGTGTCCTGGGCCTCTAGAGACCTCTTCCCTCAGAGCCCTTCATTTTTGGTATGGGGAACTGGGGCCCAGAGAGCACAGGCCTGGGAGGCTCAAATGGGCAGGCTTGCAAGGCTGCGGGCCTCAAGTTCCTGGCTCACTGTCTCCATGCACCAATGGGAACCTGCCTCATGTTGGTTCTGGGGCCTCTACAAAGGGTTGCAGAGTGAGTGTGTGGGGCCTGATGCGTCTGCTCAGGGCCAGCACTGGCCGAGTGTCACTGCAGCAATTGCTGTTGCTGCAGAACCAGTCCCTGCCTTGTGGTGTGCTGGGGAGTGCGCCATCTCAACTCCATGCCTGAGGCCAGGTTGGGCACTGGGACAGGAGGGGATTCTGGGAGATTCATTTTGGGAGGGGAGGTTGAGGTCCAAGCATCTGGACTTTGGTTGGGGTGGGGCGGCAGGGGAGCTCAGGAAGGTCTCTTGGCGGGAGGGCAGTGAGCATGAGTTAGCCAGGCAGAAACCACAGGGACAGGTATTCTTGTGCCAAGGGCGGGAATCCTGGGCAGTACACTGCAGTTGGGGGTTGCTGTGCAGGGATGGCTCAGGGGCCTGGGAGGCCCAGTGAGGGCAAGTGAGGCCAGCTCCCACAGGGCATCTATTGCCAAGCCAGGCTAACAGGTTGGTGGGGGGGGTGTCCATGGTTGTGGTGCTGCCAGGAGGGCAAGATGATGGGGGAGGTAGGGCTTAGCAGAGGTTGCTGGTGAAGGTCTGGTGAATTTTATGCCAGAGCATTCCTCTTCCTTTGTCCTGTAAAAGCTGTCTGGGACTGTTTATCAGCACTAGGGACCAAAGTGGTTTCTTTTCTTGTGCTTTCTCATGCCTCTGAATGGCTGCTTGGGTGTGGTTTGTGTACACAGCTCACAGACCACAGGAAGCACAGCGCACAGCAGAGCCCAGAGCTTTGGCCCCCAGGCTATGCCATTGTGCCTGGCAGCTGCAGGCAAATGGAGGCCCCACCTGGCTAGCAGTCTGCAGGGTAGGAGCCACTGCAAGATGCTGGCCACCATCCACTGACAGCCCTTGCCCTTGAGCCTTGGACCTACGTCCATTAATTCCCAAACTCTTTAGTGAGTGCTTAGTGTGTGCTGGCACTATGCACAGGTGCACACACTGGCAGTGCTGGGCAAGGCAGCCTATGGCCTGGCCAGGAACAGACA
Source organism: Physeter macrocephalus (assembly GCF_002837175.3). Taxonomy (NCBI): domain Eukaryota; kingdom Metazoa; phylum Chordata; class Mammalia; order Artiodactyla; family Physeteridae; genus Physeter; species Physeter macrocephalus. The sequence goes on from NC_041222.1 coordinate 83,829,811, forward strand.
TGATGCAGCTAATTGCATAGTTAATTAGTAGGTTGATTAGAGAGGCAGAAAATTTAGATGTCAGGAGTTGGCCCCAACACTTTTCCTGGGTCCTGACCTCTATACATCACTCCCTAGCTGGTTGAGGTCTTAGGCAGGTCTTAGATAAGTCTACTCGTTGTGCTTCAGTTTCTTCTTCTGAAAATGGGGGTGGTAGTCATGCTTGTGTAGCAGAGCTGATGGAAGAATGACGATTATCTGTATGCCTAGAGCCCACAGAATGCCCAAGCATGGGGCACACTCCATGAACTATGGCCAATATTAACTCTTTAATCATAGAGGTTGTAGGTGCTGAAGCCAGGTGGCCAGGAGGGTCCTGCCGTGTGGTGGTGGCAGGTCTCTGCATCCCTGTCCATGGCTTCTTCACCAAGTTGGAGCTGCTGACAAGTCCATTTTCAAGGTTGACTTTCAGAGGCTCGGAGAATCAGAAGTTAGAAATTCATATTCTGGGGGAGAAAAGACCATCCAGGAGGAGAAGAGAGCGATGAGAAAGACAGTCTGTTGAGTTGGCCCCATGGAAGAAATCAGGGAGGAGGCCCCACTTGTTCCACCTCAATAACCCTATTTTAAAAAGATCAACATTACTGAGGTAGTATTTACTTACAAATACACTCATTTTTAGTGAATCATTCTATAAGTTTTGACTAATGAATGCACCCATGGAACAACCAGCCCAGGCCTAATCAAGACAGAACATTTGTATCACTCTAGAAAGTTCCTTCATGCTCCTTTCCAGGGAACCCCACCCAATACAAGAATTCATCTGCTTTCTGTGACTCTCATTTTTTTCCTTTAAAATTCAGCTATGGAATTTCCAAATAGGATTTCTTTTTAATTAATAGATTTTATTTTTAGAACATTTTTAGTTTATGGAAAATTGAGCAGATAGCACAGAGGGTCCCCACACCCCATTTCCTGTATTATTAACATCTGCATTTGTGTGGTATGTTTGTTGCACTTAATGAACCAATATTGATAGACTATTAATGACTTTAGGTATTACTAACTAAAGTTCTTGTGTTGTATATTGCATGAGTTTTGAAAAATTCGTAATGTCCTGTGTCCACCATTACAGTATCATACAAGTAGTTTTACCTGGCTAAAAATCTGTGCTCTACATATTTATCCCTCCCTCTTCCCTAACCCTTGGCAACCACTGATCTTTTGACTGTTCTCCATAGTTTTGCATTTTCTGGAATATCATATACTTGGGATCATATAGTATATAGCCTTTTCAAATTGGCTTCTTTAACCTTTAGCAAAATGCATTTAAGTTTCCTCCATGTCTTTTTGTGACTTCATAGGTCTTTTTGTGACTTCATAGGTCTTTTTATCACTGAATTATATTCCATTGTAACTTACTAAACTGAACCACAATTTAATATATTATCCATTCACCTTTACATGTATGTATGTGGTAAAATATACAGAACATAAAATTTACCATTTTAACCATTTCAGTGGCATTAAATACATCCACTGGGGCTTCCCTGGTGGTGCAGTGGTTGCGCGTCCGCCTGCCGATGCAGGGGAACCGGGTTCGCGCCCCGGTCTGGGAGGATCCCACATGCCGCGGAGCGGCTGGGCCCGTGAGCCATGGCCGCTGAGCCTGCGCGTCCGGAGCCTGTGCTCCGCAACGGGAGAGGCCACAACAGAGGGAGGCCCGCATACCAAAAAAAAAAAAAAAAAAAAAAAAAAATAAATAAATAAATAAATAAATAAATAAATAAATACATCCACGATGTTGTGAAGCTGTCAGCAGTATGCATTTCCAGAACTTTTCATCATCCCAAAGAGAAACTCTGTGCCCATTAAACAATAACTCCCCTTTCTCCCCTACCCCCAGCTCCTGGTAATCACTATTCTACTTTCTGTCTTTAGAATTTGCTTATTCTAGATAGTTCATGTAAGTGGAATCATACAGTGTTTGTCCTTTTGTGTCTGACTTATTTCACTTAGCATAATGTTTTCACAGTCATCCATGTTGTCAAATCCATGTATTAAAATTCTGTCCCTTTTACGGTTGTATAATATTCCATTGTATGTATACCACATTTTGTCTCTCTGTTCATCTGTCCGTGGACACTTGGGTTGTTTTTACCTTTTGGCTTTTGTGAATAATGCTACTCTGAACTTGGTGTGCACATACCTGTTTGAGTCTCTGCTTTCAGTTCTTTTGAGTGTATACCCAGGAATGAAATTGCTGAAGTATTTGTTTAACTTTTTGAGGAATAGCCATACTGTTTTCCGTGGTGGCCGCACCATTTTACATGCCCACCAGTAATGCATGAGAGTTCCAGTTTCTCCTCATCCTCATATTTATATTCCCTCTCTCTCCATGTATTTATTTTACCTTAATGTGTATGAAGTGGTATCTCATTGTAGTTTGATTTGCATTTCCCTAATGACTAGTGATGTTGAGCATCTTTCATATGCTTAGTAGTCATTTGTACATCTTCTTTGGAGAAATACCTATGCAAGTCTTTTGCTCATTTTTGTATTGGTTACTTTATAGGATTTTTTGTTGTTGTTGCATTGTAGGAGTTCTTTTTATCTTCTCTCTCTATATATATTAATGCCTAATCAGATATATGCTTTGCAAATACTTCTCCCATTCTGTGAGTTGTCTTCACTCTTTTTTTTTTCCCACTCAAAATGGGGTTTATTTCTGGACTTTCTAGTGTATTACATTGGTCTATATGTCTGTCCTTATGTTGGTACCACAGTTTTGATTCTTGTAGCTTTGTGTTAAATTTTGAAATCAGGAAGTATGAGTCATCCACTTTCTTTCCTTTTCAGGATTGTTTTGGCCATAAAAGTCCTTTGAGATTCCATATGGATTTTAGGATGAAGAACAAAAAACATTTATTGGGGTTTGGATAGGGATTACATTGAATTCCTAGATCACTTTGGGTAGTATTGTCATCCTCACAATATTAAGTCTTCCAACCCATGAACATGGGATGTCTTTCCACTTATTTGTGTCTTTTAAAATTTCTTTCAGCAATGTTTTGTAGATTCAGTGTCCATGTCTTCCACATCCTTGGTTAAATTTATTTCTAAGTATTTTATTCCTTTTTTTAAGTTTTTTAATTGACATATAGTTAATTTGCAGTGTGTGTTAGTTTCACGTGTACAGCAAAGTGATTTAGTTATACATATGTACATACATATATATATATTTTTTCAGATTCTTTTACGTTTTTAGTTGTTACACGGTATTGAGTATAGTTTCCTGTGCTATGCAGTGGGTCCTTGTTGTTTATCTATTTTATATAAGGTAGTGTGTATATGTTAATCCCAGACTCCTAATTTATCCCCCCCATTCCCTTGGGTAACCATAAGTTTTCTATGTCTGTGAGTCTATTTCTGTGTTGTAAATAAGCTCATTGTGTAATTTTTTTAGATTCCACATATAACTGTGATATCATATGATATTTGTCTTTCTCTGTCTGACTTACTTCACTTAATATGATAATTTCTAGGTCCAACCATATTGCTGCAAATGGCATTATTTCATTCTTTTTTATGGTTGAGTAATATTGTATTGTGTGTATATATATATATACCACATCTTCTTTATTCATTCATCTGTCAGTGGACATTTAGGTTGCTTCCATGTCTTGGCTTTTGTAAATAGTGCTGCTATGAACATTGGGTTGCAAACTAGAGTTTTCTCCAGATATATGCTCAGGAGTAGGATTGCAAGATCATATGGTAACTTTATCTTTAGAGTTTGAGAAGGATTGGTATTAGTTCTTTAAATGTTTGGTAGAATTCACCAGTGAAGCCATCTGATTCTGGGCTTTTATTTGTTGAGACCATTTTAACTACTGATTGAATCTCCTAATTAGTAATAGGTCCTTTCAGATTTTCTGTTTCTTCATGATTCAGCTTTGGTAGATTGTGTGTTTTTAGGAATTTGTCCATTTTATCTAGGTTGTCCAATTTGTTGGTATAAATGTCCACAGTATTCTTTTATAATCCTTTTTATTTCTGTAAAATTCATAGTAATATTTCTGATATTAGTAATTTGAATCTCCTCTCTTTTTTTCTTTGTTAATCTAGCTAAAGGTTTGCCAATTTTGTTGATCTTTCTGGAACCAACTTTTGGTTTTGTTTTTCTATTGTTTTTCTATTTCATTTATCTTCACTCTAATCTTTATCATAATTTCCATCCTTCTACGAGCTTTGGGTTTAGTTTGCTTTTCCTTTTCTAGTTCCTTAAGATGTAACATTAAGTTATTGATTTGAGACCTTCTATTTTAGTATGTGCATTTACAGCTGTAAATTTTCTTCTCAGTACTGCTTTCACTGCATCCCTTAAATTTTGGTATGCTGTATTTTTATTTTCATTTTTCTCAAGGTATTTTCTGATTTCTCTTGTGATTTCCTCTTTGATGCATTTGTTGTTTAATGTCCACATAATTGTGAATTTTCCAGTTTTCCTACTGTTATTGATTTATAGCTTCATTCCATGTGATCAGAAAGGAACCTTTTATTATGTCAATCCTTTAAAATATATTAAGACACATTTTGTGGTTAACTGTTTTGTGGTCTATTTTGGATAATGTTCCCTGTGCACTTGAGAAGAGTGTATATTCTGCTATTGTTGGGTGAAGTGTTGTGTCTATGTCTGTTAGGTATCATTAGTTTATGGGGCTGTTCACATCCTCTATTGCCTTATTGATCTTCTGTCTGGTTATTCTATTATTGAAAGTGGTCTGTTGAAGTCTCCAGCTATTATCATAAAGCTTTCTATTTCTCCCTTCAATTCTGCCAGTGTTTGCTTTAAATATTTTGGGGCTCTTATATTTGGTGCATATATGTTCTAACTTCTTGGTGATTGATCACTTTATTAATATATAATGTACTTCTTTGTCTCATAACAGCTTTGCTTTAAAGTCTATTTTTTTCTCATATTAGTATAGCAATGTAAATTCTCTTTTGGTTACTATTTGTATGGAATATCTTGTTCCATTCTTTCACCTTCAGCCTTTTTCTATCTTTAGACCTAAAGTGAGTCTTTTGAAGACGGTATATAGTTAAATCATGTTTTTTAAATCCTAAGAGGAAAAAATTCTGTTTCTCGTCTACTCTTACATACAATGCTTATATTTCTCAATACTTCTGACACTTCTGGTTATGGAATGCGTGGGGTTTTTACCCTACCAAGCGATTTTCCAGTTCTTTGGTGGACACCAACTGGGAGTCCTATAATTTTTTTTTTCTTTGCTCGTTTCTCTCTTTTTTTTTTAACATCTTTATTGGAGTATAACTGTTTTACAATGGTGTGTTAGTTTCTGCTTTAAAACAAAGTGAATCAGTTATACATATACATATGTTCCCATATCTCTTCCCTCTTGCGTCTCTCTCCCTCCCTCCCACCCTCCCTATCCCACCCCTCTAGGTGGTCACAAAGCACAGAGCTGATCTCCCTGTGCTATGCAGCTGCTTCCCACTAGCTATCTATTTTACATTTGGTAGTGTATATATGTCCATGCCACTCTCTCACTTCATCACAGCTTACCCTTCCCCCTCCCCATATCCTCAAGTCCATGCTCTAGTAGGTCTGTTTTATTCCCGTCCTACCACTAATCTCTTCATGACTTTTTTTT
>NC_041222.1:83836972-83840292 GCF_002837175.3 Physeter macrocephalus
AATGCCAGTGGTAGTTTGATAGGGTTTGCATTGAATCTGTAAATTGCTTTGGGTAGTATAGTCATTTTCACAATGTTGATTCTTCCAATCCAAGAACATGGTATATTTCTCCAACTATTAGTATCATCTTTAATTTCTTTCATAAGTGTCTTATAGTTTTCTGCATACAGGTCTTTTGTCTCCTTAGGTAGGTTTATTCCTAGATATTTTATTCTTTTTGTTGCAATGGTAAATGAGACTGTTTTCTTAATTTCACTCTCAGAATTTTCATCATTAGTGTATAAGAATGCCACAGATTTCTGTGCATTACTTTTGTATCCTGCTACTTTACCAAATTCATTGATTAGCTCTAGTAGTTTTCTGGTAGCATCCTTAGGATTCTCTATGTATAGTATCATGTCATTTGCAAACAGTGACAGCTTTACTTCTTTTCCGATTTGGATTCCTTTTATTTCTTTTGCTACTTTACCAAATTCATTGATTAGCTCTAGTGGTTTTCTGGTAGCATCCTTAGGATTCTCTATGTATAATATCATGTCATCTGCAAATAGTGACAGCTTTACTTCTTCTTTTCCTATTTGGATTCCTTTTATTTGTTTTTTTTTTTTTTCTCTGATTGCTGTGGCTAGAACTTCCAAAACTATGTTGAATAAGAGTGGTGAGAGTGGGCAACCTTGTCTTGTTCCTGATCTTAGTGGAAATGGTTTCAGTTCTTCACCATTGAGAACTTTGTTGGCTGTGGGTTTGTCATATATGGCCTTTATTATGTTGAGGAAAGTTCCCTCTATGCCTACTTTCTGCAGGGTTTTTATCATAAATGGGTGTTGAATTTTGTCAAAAGCTTTCTCTGCATCTATTGAGATGATCATATGGTTTTTCTCCTTCAGTTTGTTGCTATGGTGTATCACGTTGTTTGATTTGTGTATATTGAAGAATCCTTGCATTCCCAGAATACACCTCACTTGATCATGGTGTATGATCCTTTTAATGTGCTGTTGGATTCTGTTTGCTAGTATTTTGTTGAGGATTTTTGCATCTATGTTCATCAGTGATATTGGCCTGTAGTTTTCTTTCTTTGTGACGTCTTTGTCTGGTTTTGGTATCAGGGTGATGGTGGCCTCATAGAATGAGTTTGGGAGTGTTCCTCCCTCTGCTATCTTTTGGAAGAGTTTGAGAAGGATAGGTGTTAGCTCTTCTCTAAATGTTTGATAGAATTCGCCTGTGAAGCCGTCTGGTCCTGGGCTTTTGTTTGTTGGAAGATTTTTAATCACAGTTTCAATTTCAGTGCTTGTGATTGGTCTGTTCATATTTTCTATTTCTTCCTGGTTCAGTCTCGGCAGCTTGTGCATTTCTAAGAATTTGTCCATTTCTTCCAGGTTGTCCATTTTATTGGCATACAGTTGTTTGTAGTAATCTCTCATAATCTTTTGTATTTCTGCAGTGTCAGTTGTTACGTCTCCTTTTTCATTTCTAATTCTATTGATTTGAGTCTTCTCCCTTTTATTCTTGATGAGTCTGGCTAATGGTTTATCAATTTTATTTATCTTCTCAAAGAACCAGCTTTTAGTTTTATTGATCTTTGCTATTGTTTCCTTCATTTCTTTTTCATTTATTTCTGATCTGATCTTTATGATTTCTTTCCTTCTGCTAAATTTGGGGTTTTTTTGTTCTTCTTTCTCTAGTTGCTTTAGGTGCAAAGTTAGGTTGTTTATACGAGATGTTTCCTGTTTCTTAAGGTGGGATTGTATTGCTATAAACTTCCCTCTTAGAACTGCTTTTGCTGCATCCCATAGGTTTTGGGTCGTCGTGTCTCCATTGTCATTTGTTTCTAAGTATTTTTTGATTTCCTCTTTGATTTCTTCAGTGATCACTTCGTTATTAAGTAGTGTATTGTTTAGCCTCCATGTGTTTGTATTTTTTACAGATCTTTTCCTGTAATTGATATCTAGTCTCATAGCGTTGTGGTCAGAAAAGATACTTGATATGATTTCAATTTTCTTAAATTTGCCAAGGCTAGATTTGTGACCCAATATATGATCTATCCTGGAGAATGTTCCATGAGCACTTGAGAAAAATGTGTATTCTGTTGTTTTTGGATGGGATGTCCTATAAATATCCATTAAGTCCATCTTGTGTAATGTATCATTTAAAGCTTGTGTTTCCTTATTTATTTTCATTTTGGATGATCTGTCCATTGGTGAAAGTGGGGTGTTAAAGTCCCCTACTACGATTGTGTTACTGTCGATTTCCCCTTTTATGGCTGTTAGTATTTGCCTTATGTATTGAGGTTCTCCTATGTTAGAGGCATAAATATTTACAATTGTTATAGCTTCTTCATGGATCGATCCCTTTATCATTATGTAGTGTCCTTCTTTGTCTCTTGTAATTGTTTTTATTTTAACGTCTATTTTGTCTGATATGAGAATTGCTACTCCACCTTTCTTCTGATTTCCATTTGCATGGAATATCTTTTTCCATCCCCTCACTTTCAGTCTGTATGTGTCCCTAGGTCTGAAGTGGGTCTCTTGTAGACAGCATATATACGGGTCTTGTTTTTGTATCCATTCAGCCAGTCTGTGTCTTTTGGTGGGAGCATTTAATCCATTTACATTTAAGGTAATTATCGATATGTATGTTCCTATTACCATTTACTTAATTGTTTCGGGTTGTTCTTGTAGGTCTTTTCCTTCTCTTGTGTTTCTTCCCTGAGAAGTTCCTTTAGCATTTGTTGTAAAGCTGGTTTGGTGGTGCTGAACTCTCTCAGCTTTTGCTTGTCTGTAAAGGTTTTAATTTCTCCATCAAATCTGAATGAGATCCTTGCTGGGTAGAGTAATCTGGGTTGTAGGGTTTTTTCCTTCATCACTTTAAATATGTCCTGCCACTCCCTTCTGGCTTGGAGAGTTTCTGCTGAAAGATCAGATGTTAACCTTATGGGGATTCCTTTGTGTGTTATTTGTTGTTTTTCCCTTGCTGCTTTTAATATGTTTTCTTTGTATTTAATTTTTGACAGTTTGATTATTATGTGTCTTGGCGTGTTTATCCTTGGGTTTATCCTGTATGGGACTCTCTGTGCTTCCTGGACTTGATTGACTATTTCCTTTCCTATATTAGGGAAGTTTTCAACTATAATCTCTTCAAATATTTTCTCAGTCCCTTTCTTTTTCTCTTCTTCTTCTGGGACCCCTATAATTCGAATGTTGGTGCATTTAATGTTGTCCCAGAGGTCTCTGAGACTGTCCTCAGTTCTTTTCATTCTTTTTTCTTTATTCTGCTCTGCAGTAGTTATTTCCACTATTGTATCTTCCAGGTCACTTATCCGT
>NC_041222.1:83840306-83891833 GCF_002837175.3 Physeter macrocephalus
TCCTTTTTGCAGGCTGCAGGTTCGTAGTTCCCGTTGGTTTTGCTGGCTGTCCCCAGTGGCTAAGGTTGGTTCAGTGGGTTGAGTAGGTTTCCTGGTTGGGGGGGACTAGTGCCTCTGTTCTGGTGGATGAGGCTGGATCTTGTCTTTCTGGTGGGCAGGTCCACGTCTGGTGGTGTGTTTGGGGATGTTGGTAGCCTTATTATGATTTTAGGCAGCCTCTCTGCTAATGGATGGGGCTGTAGTCCTGTCTTGCTATTTGTTGGGCATAGGGTGTCCAGCACTGTACATTGCTGGTCCTTGAGTGAAGCTGGGTTTTGGTGTTGCGATGGAGATCTCTGGGAGATTTTCGCCGTTTGATATTGCTTGGAGCTGGGAGGTCTCTTGTGGACCATTGTCCTGAGGTTGGTTCTCCCACCTCAGAGGCACAGCACTGACGCCTGGCTGGAGCGCCAAGAGACTTTAATCCACACGGCTCAAAATAAAAGGGAGAAAAAATAGAAAGGAAGGAAGGCAGGAAGGAAGGAAGAAAGGAAGAAAGCAAGAAAGGAAGGAGGAGAGGAAGAAAGGGAGGAAGAAAGGAAGGAAGGGAGGAAGGAAGGAAGAAAGGGAAGAAAGAAAGGAAGAAAGAAAGGAAGAAGACAAAATAAAGTAGGATAAAATATAGTTATTAAAATAAAAAATCATTTTTAAGAAGAAAAATTTTATAAAAAAAAAAAACGGGTCGGTCAGAACCCTCGGACAAATGATGAAAGCAAAGCTATACAGACAAAATCTCACACAGCAGCACACACATACACACTCACAAAAAGAAAAAAAGGGGAAAATAGTAATATATCTTGCTCCAAAGTCCACCTCCTCAATTTGGGATATTTCACTGTCTATTCAGGTTTTCCACAGATGCAGGGCACTTCAAGTTGATTGTGGAGCTTTAATCCGCTGCTTCTGAGGCTGCTGGGAGAGACCTCCCCCTCTCCTCTTTGTTCGCACAGCTCCTGGGGTTCAGCTTTGGAATTGGCCCCGCCTCTGCGCGTAGGTCGTCCAAGGGCGTCTGCTCTTTGCTCAGACAGGACGGGGTTAAAGGAGCAGCTGATTCGGGGGCTCTGGCACAGGCCGGGGGGAGGGAGGGGCACGGATGCGGGGCGAGCCTGCGGCAGCAGAGGCCGCCGTGACGCTGCACCGGCCCGAGGCGCGCCGCGCGTTCTCCCGGGAAAGCTGTCCCTGGATCCCGGTACCCCAGCAGTTGCGGGCTGCACAGGCTTCTGGGAGGGGAGGTGTGGAGAGTGACCTGTGCTCGCACACAGGCCTCTTGGTGGCGGCAGCAGCAACCCTAGCGTCCCACACCCTTCTCTGGTGTCCGCGCCGACAACCGCGGCTCGCGCCCGTTTCTGGAGCTCCTTTACACGGTGCGCTTAATCCCTTCTCCTCTCGCACCAGGAAACAAAGAGGCAAGAAAAAGTCTCTTGTCTCTTCGGCAGCTTCGCGCCCGTTTCTGGAGCTCCTTTAAGCGGCGTGCCTAAACCCCTCTCCTCGCGCACCAGGAAACAAAGAGGCAAGAAGAAGTCTCTTGTCTCTTCGGCAGCTCCACGCCCGTCTCTGGAGCTCCTTTAAGCAGCTCGCTTAAACCCCTCTCCTCGCACACCAGGAAGCAAAGAGGGAAGAAAAGGTCTCTTGCCTCTTCGGCAGCTCCAGATTTCTCCCGGACTCCCTCCTGGCTAGCCGTGGTGCACTAACCCCTTCAGGCTGTTTTCACTCTGCCAACTCCAGACCTCTCCCTGGGATCTGATTGAAGCCCGAGGCTCAGCTCCCAGCCCCCCCGCCCGCCCCGGCAAGTGAGCAGACAAGCCTCTCGGGCTGGTGAGTGCCGGTCGGCACCGATCCTCTGTGTGGGAATCTCTCCGCTTTGCTCTCCGCACCCTGTTGCTGCGCTCTCCTCCGCAGCTCCGAAGCTTCCCCCCTCCTCCACCCGCAGTCTCCGCCCGCGAAGGGGCTTCTAGTGTGTGGAAACCTTTCCTCCTTCACAGCTCCCTTCCACTGGTGCAGGTCCCATCCCTATTCTTTTGTCTCTGTTTATTCTTTTTTCTTTTGCCCTACCCAGGTACGTGGGGTGTTTTCTTGCCTTTTGGAAGGTCCGAGGTCTTCTGCCAGCGTTCAGTGGGTTTCTATAGGAGCAGTTCCACGTGTAGGTGTATTTCTGATGTATCTGTGAGGAGGAAGGTGATCTCCGCGTCTTACTCTTCCGCCATCTTCTCTCCACCCCACTGGGAGTCCTATAATTTAATTCAATTCTGACACCATCTATCCAGAGATAGTGTCAGATCCCACAGGTTAACTTTAGGCTCAGTCCCACAAGATTGGCCCCACTTGAGATGCCAATCATGAGTCCAGATTGTCACCTGTGCTTCTAACTGACTGGCTATAAATCAGAGTTCCCATGACCCTGTCCTTGTGACCCTGTTTGCTAGAATAGTTCACAGAACTCAGGAAAACACTATTGCCAGTTTGTTACAAAATATATTTCAAGGATACAAATGAGCATCCGGATGGAAAAGATGCATAGGGCAAAGCATGTGAGAAGCAAAGGATGGAAGCTCCGTGCTCCTCCCAGGCAGGCCACCCTCTCAGCACCTCCACATATTCAGTAACGTAGAGTGCTCCAAACCCCATTTTTGGGGGGTTTTATGCAGGCTTCCTTAGGTAGGCATGACTGATTAAATCCTTGGCTACTAGTGATTGATTGAACCTCCAGCCCCTCTCCCCTCCCCAGACATTGCAGGGGGAAGTGAGATGGGGACTGAAAGTTCCACCCCTCGAATTACGTGGTTGGTTCCACTGGCAATCAGCTCCCACTCTGTGGTTATTTAGGGGCTTTCCCAAAATCACCTCATTAATACAAAGTCAGATGAGGTTGGAAGGGGCTTGTTATGAGTAACAAAAGATATCCTTTCACCTTCACAGCTCTCATCACTTAGGAAATTCCTTCGGTTTTAGAAACTGTGTGCCAGGAATTGGGACAAAGACCAAATATATATTTCTTATTATAAATCACGATATTACAAATCCACTTTGCTAATCTATGTCTTTTGATTAGAGAGTTTAATCCATTTACATTTAAAGTAATTACTGATAAGGGATAACTTGTTTCTGCCTTTTTGCTGTTTGTTTTCTGTATGTCTCATAGCTTTTTTCCCTTCATTTCTTCCCTTCCTTCTTTTGTGTTGATTTTCTGTAGTAACACATTTTGATTTCCTTTTGTGTATATTCTATGGACATTTTCTTTGTGGTTACCATGAGGATTATACATAATACCCTAAAGTTACAACTATCTAATTTGAATTGATACCAACTTAACTTCAGTCACATACAAAAACTCTCCTCCTATACAGCTCTGCCTGCCCCCCATCCCCTGGGTCCACCAGGAAACAGGACAAGCTGCCACAGGTAGGTAAGGTGGTGCACTTGTTCAGGCAGCTGGTGCTGCAGGAACTTGGGACCCTCCCTCAGAGATTCAGAGATTTCTTTGTCAACTGCCCACCAACCTCTCCCCACCCCTTGCCTTTTAAGACTTGTCATTCTAAGGGACATTCTTAATGGGAAAGACAGTGCAACAGTGATGCTTTAATGGTGATTCTGAAAGAAAAAAAAAAAAGAAAAGGCATTCCCCAGCCTCCTGGGCAGCAAGCATGCTGGTCTGCTGTTGGTGGCAGCTTCTCAAGGCCTTGCAGATACACTGTGTCTGGTGGCCATGCCAGCACAGGCCACTCCAAACCCTGTGCTCCTGTCTGTGTCTCCTGTCCCCATGACAACAGCGACTGTAGGAGCTTCGAGATTGGGCCTTCTCCAAGCTGCCTGTGCCCTTTCTCGGGCCTGGCTATTTCCAGAGGGCACTGAGGGGACCCAACAGACAGCAGATTCTTCGCCCTTCTGAGTTTTTTTGCGATAAGCTCTCAGGCATAAAAGATAGGAGCCAGAGGCTCTGCTCTGCTTTTGAGCACTCTGAACCTTTATCACTGCACCCACCCACCCCACTTTCTGGCAAGGGTTTTGGCGTGACATGGGGGAACTCTGGGCTGTGCATGAGCTGGGATGTCAGCAGTTGTCCAGATGCTTACAGCTGGTACACTTCTCAGTGGGCATGGGGACCTTGCTGCGAGGGGTCCCTGCCATGGCTGCATCATGGTGTGTGGGTCTCGCCACCCCCTTTTTGGGCTGAGTTGGCTCATTCCCTCTGTGTTCTCTGCTTCTGTTTCAGAGCAGACCTACTGTGACCGCCTGGTCCAGGACATGCCTTTCCTCACAGGCCTTGGGCGCCTGAGTGAGCAGCAGGTGGACAGGATTATCCTCCAGCTGAACCGCTACTACCCCCAGATCCTCAGCAACAAGGATGCGGAAAAGGTGCCAAGGAGCCTGAGGCTGCTTTCCCATCCCTTCCTCTCTGGGCTGGGAGAAGCGGGGGGCAGGACAGCTTGGAGGTGAAAACCTGTCTCCTTAGGGTGACCTTGGGCCCAGAACATCAGCTCTTTGAGCCTTAGTCTCTTTATATGTCATCAGGCCTTCTGGCCCCTTCCAGAAATGCTGGGAGGATCACAGGAGACGTGTGATAACATGCCACAACATGAGACAAACCTGGGAGGGGGAACGGGGAGTGCTGGGGTGGGAGGGGATCAGGGATACCAGACAGGCCCTACCCAGTGCCATAGGGCTCTTCACTCTGCATCTTCCAAAAGTTCAAAGTGGGCAAACGTTTTGGGTGTAATCTGGCCCATCCTATTCAAGGATACCGGGTGAGAGTGGGTGCTCCTTGCTCGCCCCGCCCATTTCTCTGGCTCCCCCGTGGGGCTGGGGGTGGGTGCTAGAGACCAGCCGGGGCTTTGGGGTGCAGGACCTGCCTCCCATCTGGGTGACTGAGTGAGCCCTTCTCCTCTTGGAGCTGAGCTTCCTGCCTTGGCACAGGGTAATAGTGCCACATGCAGGGCTATTTGGAGGGTTGGGGTCTCTCCTAGGGACAGGTGAGATTGATCCTCAACAGAACTAAAATCAACACGGACCCTGCTACTGGCCTAGATGCATCTTAAGTTACAGAAGTAGTACAGTGAGTTAAAAAGTAGGGGCTCAAATTTATATCTTGTAATTAAAATTCAAATACACATTTATTGTAAAAAAAACAATTTGAAAAGCTCAGATGTTTACATGAGAAAAAGGAAACTTCTCCACACACAAAACTACAGTTCCTTTCCTCATAGGTACCCATGGCTTCTGCTGCACATCTGCATCTATCTGCCTTTGCTTTGCAGTTCTGTACCTTTGTGGTTTGACTCTAGTTCCTTGTAGCATGGTACACCACCACCAGGTGGCAGCACCGAGCCATGGCCTCCAGGTTCTGGGGGTCAATGCCAAGTACCCTGTCCATTGACCTTTACAACCACATATTTTTCAGTCAACCACATCAAAAAAAGCCACCTTTTTTTTCTCCTTAACCCTTGACTTATTTTTTAAAACTTGAATCACATTCCTGTAGAGTGTAAACTACTAGAAATTATCATTACCTCAGAGATTCCCTGTAATGACCCTACCATGTGGGTTTATTATTCCCTTTTTACAAATGGGAAAGCCAAGTCAGCAAGCCACTAAGTTTCCACACTTGGAATAATGTCACTGCCATCTTTCTTGCTGACCTGTCCTGGCCTCCAGTGGGAGTGCAAGGCTTAGTGGCCATGCAGCACAGTCTTGGGTGCCACATGGGAGTACATGAGGCTGTAGTAGCAATTGCTACCTCCCCGTGGGTGTTCCAAGCACGTAGATGGTATCACAGCCATTGAGGAAGCTGGGGCTGGGTGCTGAGCCCAGAGTGCTCCAGCCTGACCTTGTCTTGTGCCCCTTCCTCCTCCAGTTCCGGAACCCCAAGGTATCTCTGCGAGTGCGTCTCTGCGACCTCTTGGGCCACCTGCAGCGGAGCGGTGAGCGGGACTGCCAGGAGTTCTACCGGGCCCTGTACATCCATGCCCAGCCCCTGCACAGCTGCCTGCCCAGCCGGCACGCCCTGCGTAAGTGCGTGTCCCAGTCCTCAGGCTTCGGCATCTTCTTGTTCAGCCCTTCACCAGAGACTGCCCTCTGGTTGCATCTTGTGTGGCCCTCAGAGTATTTCAGACAATATAGATATTTCTGTCTCCATGTCTCCCTCTCTCTGTCTCTGTCTCTCTGTCCCTCTGTCTCCCTTTTTCTTGTGCCAATTTTTACACAAAAGGTAGCATCTCTTGCATGCAGCTCTGCCCTTCCCTCTGTAATCTAATGAATCTGGGAACCTTTACACTTCTGATCAGAAATAGCTCGTGGCTGTAGGCTGTACCAGCCTTGAGTGAACTGACCCCCGCAACCCCCACGACGCAGGTCGCGTCCACTTTCGCCCAGGTAGGTCCTCATGGCATGGCTGTTTCTGTAGAACAGTTTCTGACACATAGAACAGTTTCTGACACAGATGGCTGGTCCGAGACACATGTGTTTTGGTTTAGAGGGTCTGGCCTGTGGGCCCAGGAGGCTTGTGAGCCCCGAGGGATCCTCTGAGCTGCCAGGTTGGGTGCAGGGAAGGTACAAGCGGGGATGGCAGCTCAGCCCTGAGGCCTCTGCACCCAGGTCCCCAGGAGGAGTGGCTACTGTTCCCCAGTCCTCGGATGAGAGGCTGGAGGCCGGGAGGGAAGAGGTGGCTCACCTCAGGCCACTCGGCTGGACCTGGGGCCAGTGTCCCTGGCCCCAAGGACAGGCTGGCAGGACTGGGCCCTGAGCTCCAGCATGGGACGGTCCTGTCACCACAGGTCAGGACCACACAGCCTGCCTGGAGTCAAGTAACTACCAGGGTGCCCTCAGGGCTGTCTGGCAGCTGGCTGGTTAGGAGGAGCCCCAGTGGGGTCTGGGGAAAGAGAAAGAGCGCCCTGCCCTCACATCAACATCATCAGACTTTGGACAGGCAGGTGTTTGCGCTGTGTTTGGTGCCTTGTATTTGCCAGGGAACAATGAACCTCCTACTCCATGGTCCTCAAGTTCTCATGAAGTGGACAAAAGGAGAAGACACAAAACTGTGCAGGGTTCCCTCCCTGGCGCTGACTCCCCCCAAACACAGCCTGGAGGGCTTAGCGCCGGCACAACCTGAGGGGCCTGGGTGGTCTGGGGGAGGGGGCTTGACATCCCCCTTGGTTTCCCGAGGGCGGGGCAACCACCTTACCCTCTGGCCCACCCACGACTAACTGCACCCTGTGATTTTGTTTCCAGAGAACTCAGATTGCACAGAGCTAGACTCGGGCACCGCAGGCCGTGAGCTCAGTGACAGGGGTAACCGCCTCCCATGTCCCTTCTTTCTGTTCCCCCACCCAGGGCTCCATCTCTGCCTTGGGGTCTTCTCCATTCCAAGTCGGGTTCCGTTCCTGGCTTCCTGTTGGACAGACCCCCTCAGGGTGCTCACTGGGTGCGTCCCTGCCCAGCTGACCCCAGCACAGGGTGTGAGTCTGTCCCTCGAGGCCTCTGGACCCCTCTCCGCCTTCCTGGGCTCGGGGAGCTGCTCACGTGCATTTCTTCCCAGGACCCGTGGCCTTCCTGACCTGTCTCGGCCTGGCCGCAGGGCTGGCACTCCTCATCTACTGCTGCCCCCCAGGTGGGTGCTGCCTGGCCAAGCCTCAGCCCAGTCCTCTCCAGACCATGGGGCAGACCCCTGCCGGATGGACGGAGGCCTACACCTGAGGCCCCCTACTTGTGGCCCAGCGTGGCAGTCCTGCGGTTCCTTTCCTGCCATGCTGACCTTGTTTGTCGAGGTCCTGTGTGGGGAGCCAGTGCCAAGCAGGCCCACTCGGCATGGAGACCCCACATCACTCAGGTGTGGGGCTGGCGATGCCATGAGGCTGAGAGAAGGTGCCTTCTTGATGGATTCTGAGACCCCCTTGTCTTCCAGACCCCAAGGTGCTGCCAGGGGCCCGGCGTGTCCTGGGCTTCTCCCCTGTCATCGTCGACAGGCACGTCAGCCGCTTCCTGCTGGCCTTCCTCACAGATGACCTGGTGGGGCTCTGACCGATCCCAGCCCTGCCCGCCTGGCTGCTTGCTGCCCTGGGGCTGGCTTGCTTTTCTAAGTGTTTATTTCTCACTGTTTATAACTTATGTAACAAGCACTTTACTTTCACTGTACAAAGGTGCTCAACAATATTAAATGTTTGAGTTTTATCCCTTCTCTCAGGAGTGTTTTCTAGATGATTCCAACACAAGACATGACAGCATGTCTAGCTGGGGCTGACCCTGTGGGCTCTTGGCTTCCCGAGTCCAACCCAAGACCCAGGTCCTGCTCAGGCCACCTTCTCAGACCCCTGTGGGCCTGAGCCTCACCACTCCATGTGGGCTACCTGCCCCAGATGACCCCTGCTGTGTCCCCCAGTGCCCACCTCCAGATATCCCCTGCCATGTGTTCCCTTCCCTCCCTCCCTGGCCACCTTCCACTGCTTCTCTCCAGAACTCCCTACCTTGAACCCCTCCTGCCATCCCCTGCCTGGGTGTTGTTGGTCTCACACCTGCCCCTGCCCATCTTCCCTCCTTCCCCAGCCCTCAGCCTCAGGTGGGGAGGATGGACAGGGCCCACTGGGCTGCTCTGTTACCCGAGCCCTGGGCCATGGAGGGGCGCCAGCCAAATGCCTCATGATACCTAGTGCCAGCATGTGTTAATTTGATTCCTCTTAGCAGGCCCAGGAGGTGGGCTGCTGTCCCTGCTTTCCTGATGAAGAATCTAAGACTGAAAGGAGAGATCACTCAGCCAGGAAAGGGGGACCCAGTGCATGAGGGGCTCCACCACCATCTTCATTCCCTTCTTGTGACATGTCCCAAGGAGATACCCCCTCCCCTATCATCCCCCTTGTCTCTGTCCAGTCACCAGAGCCAACACCCAGATCCTGGGCCCTCGAGGCCCCTCATACTACTGTCTTAGACATGGAGCCCCTCCCCCCTGGGAGGCGGTGACCTGTGCTTGGTGGGTCTGGGGAGGGTTCAGTTGACACAGATATGGTCAGAGCCTAGAAATGAACACAAAGTCTTGTCCCTGATCCCAGGTGGAGAGGAGGTTGAGATAGAAAAAAAAGAGTCCACAAAAACTTCTAGAACTTTTAGAGATGAAAATTGTAATTGTGCCATCTGAAGTCTTGGGCTCTGGCTCCTCACGCCCTCCCCCAACAGCCTGGAGTTTGGCCATACCCAGCACCTTGTCCTCCTCAGAGCTGAGCCCCTGTATTTGTCTTGGGGACATGGGCCTGTCCCCTTGACCAGGGTGTTTGTACCTATTTGTCTCACCTGCCGGCCTCAGGCTCAGGATCTTGTCATGGAAATGTCCCTCGTGGACACAAGAGGGTGAGTGTACACGTCTAAGAGGGTGCTCTGCCTTTGGCTCTGGGGGCCCTGTGAGCCAAGTCCCCAGTGCCTACTACCCTCCTGCAGGCTGTGGTTGTCTGGCACCTGTCTTTTATGTGGACCCCTGTTACCACCCTCATTACTGATGAGGGAGCTGAAGCTCAGAGCCCAGGACCACACAGCTGCCAAGAGTGCCCTCCCCAGACGCGTGCACATGCACATACAGGCATACACGCATACATGCACACATACACGAGAAGTGTGCACATGTACACGTGCACAGTGCTCAGATACACACGTGCACCGCACTAGGCATGGGCTGCCAGGGCCTGGGCCTGGGCCCTGATGGGTTCCTCTCCCCATTGCCCCCACCCCGTCAGCTCCTTCCTCTCCAGCCTCTTTGGGGAAACAGAAGTATGTTTGTCAACCCAAGAATCATCATGAGCTTGCATTTTCCATAGGGGGTTTTCGGAGGAACCCACAGCCTGACTCCAGGAATGACGCTACCGTTGGGCCCCCAGGAGGGGTTCCACTCTCAGGTTTTAGTCTCTCAGAGCATGTGGGAAGGAAACAAGATGGGAGGCAGAGGAATCAGCTTCAGGACATGGTCTCTGGCTGATTCATTCAGCCAGCTCGTGGGCTAGTTCACTCATTTGCATGCCCAGCCATTAAAGTGAGGGCCAGGGCAAGGGAGAGCCAGGCATAGGAGCTCTCCTTTCTGCCCTGAAGCCTGGGACAGTGCAGCTTCCCACTCACTCCACCTCTGCATTGCAGGCTGTGGGTGTGTGTCTCCAAATTCTGAGCCTTAGTTTACCCATCTGTAAAAAGGGACACAACCTTGGGACCCCTCCTTGAGCATGGATATCCTGAGCTGGATAGCACTGCTCCAAGTACTGTTCTCTGGAAATTGCTTCATGAATTCACCACTTTGCTGGAAGGCATAGCTAATGCATGTTCTCTCTGGGACAGACTCCCATTGGGTGAAAGGAGTGCAGTTGCCAGTGCTCAGCGGGGAGGACACAGGTGCCACCCTGAGCTGAATGGGCTGAACGGATCCCCCAATGGCTGTGCCCCACGTGAAGGTTCCTCTTGATCTTGTTCAGGGTCCAGGGTTAGGGATGCTGTGAACGTGCCCACTCCCTTCCAGCCTCCTCAGGGCTGTGAACGTGCACCGCACTCCAGGTCTCTTGCAGACAGTTCCCCATGTAAACTGGCTCTTATTGCTGCAGAGACTGACTGGAGGCCACCTTCCCGGTTGGCCAGCCAGACCAGGGGACTAGTCCCTGCACCTGCTCTGGACTCTGAGCTCAGAAGGTGGCAGGGGTTCTCGAGGTCAGCAGGCCCCTGAGGCCCAGCCCAGCATGTCCTGTCCGGTCTGCAGCCCCTCCACCCATTGTGAGCGAGCAAGATTCTGATTCCGAGGGTAATTGCTTCCTGGGCAGATGCCTGGGGTATTCTTGATGCTTGTCCTGCTCTCTGACAGACACGCTTGGGTAAAAGTGACACATGCCTGGTGAAAGTGACAGACACTAGGTAAAGGGCACTACTGGGTGAAGGTGACAGAGGGCTGACTGTAGGTGATAGAGACATCTGGGTAAAAGTAAATGAGGCCACTGTGTGAAGGGTGCAGGCAGAGCAAACACTGAATAAGCCAGTGCCTTGATCTCAGCCTTCCAACCTCCTGAAA
This sequence comes from Physeter macrocephalus, assembly GCF_002837175.3. NCBI lineage: Eukaryota > Metazoa > Chordata > Mammalia > Artiodactyla > Physeteridae > Physeter > Physeter macrocephalus. The sequence goes on from NC_041222.1 coordinate 83,851,360, forward strand.
TAAATGTTGTTTATACGGCACCCAGTCTGCGGCCTTTGTTATAGCAGCACCGAACTAAGCACCTTTGAGGGAACATCCCAGAGACAGGGCCCGCAGGCCTGTGGAAGGGAAGTCCTGGGTACTGTCCACCCCCGAGACCTGTGAGACCCTGTGGCAGGGTTCCATCCCCTGAGCGAGAGGCGGTGAGTGCCTGTCCCAGGTCTCAGGACCCGTCTGGTGAGCTGTGATAGTCCAGGACACCTATTCCCTTGGCTCGAGCTGGGCTACTTCTTGTGACTGCTGACTTTCTCCTTCCATCCATGACCTACCAAGGCCTTGCCCTGGAGGTCCAAAGCAGCTCCCGAGCTCAGGCTGTTCTGGACCGTTCCGTGGATCCCTGCCTCAACAGCCCCTTCCCCGACTGTGCCTGGACTCCATGCCTGCAGCTGAAGTCTGTGACAACAGCCCAGACCAGCAGCCAGGCCCCTCTGCCATCTGCCTGCCCCTGGCTGGTTGCTGCCATACAATGCCTCCACTCCTGGGCTGGGACTGAGGGAGGTAGAACAATGGGGCATCCATGTCTAGGCACAGTATGTCCCTGCATGAGGCCATGCCCTGCCAACCACTTTGTCAGTCAGTGACCATGACCTGGAATGAATTAAGTCCATCAGGGTGTGAAAGACACCATGGGCCACAGTCTGCCCTGCTGGCCCCCTGACCCTCTGTCCCCCATCCCCACCTCCATACCTCAACAACTGGAACTGCCCATGACATGCCTCTGCACCTTTGCACATGCTATTCCCTCGGCTGGAACACTCTTTACTAACCATCCGCCCTCCACCCCCCATCTACTCAACCTGGGTCTTTGGTAAAATGCCATCTCCACCAGGAAAGTCCCCCCAAAACTCTAGTAAACAAAGAGTAGTTCCTCATCCTGGCTACCACAGTGCTGGGATGACTGTCCCATCTCCAGTCTGCCTGGGGTGGGGAAGAACTCCCATATGTAGGGAGAGGAATAAGGGAGGGTGTGAGGAGGATGGGAGGGATGGAAGTGATGCGGGCATTTGGGAGAAGTGTGTCTGTGAAGAAGGAGGTGTGTGTGTGAAGAGTAGTGGTCCTGTGATGGAGGGAGTTAGGGCCCTAGATACTCTTGCCAGCAGTGATGTGGTTCAGGCCGGGTGAGGTCACAGGCTGGTGTTTGTGGAACCAGAAATGCAACTGCAATTTGCACAATGCGGGGTTTCCCTCTGGGGGGAGGGCACAGGGTCCAGGTGGGGGTGCTGACACTGTTGGAATACAGGGTTGTTATATCCAGTTCCTGCCAGGTCAGTGCTCTGTGGACTATCTCAGAGAAGATACTGCTCACCCTGTGCCCCCAAAACCTCTGCATAAACCCCAGGCCTGACCAAGCCCTGGGTCAGGTCCCTGTTGTATGGGCTCTGGGACCCCAGTCTTGTAGACTGGGTGGGGGTTTGGGAGCACGGAGCAGGGCCCTTCCTCATCGCTGGCCACGTGGCAGCTGGGACCTCAATTCTTATTCCACCTGGAGGCAGGACTGGAGCCCCATCTCCCCTCTGAGGACACCAAGGGCTGGGGCAGGGCCTAGGGTGCATTGCTGCCATGGGGCATCTTCCCTGGGCCACACACAGATCCAGCAGCTTAGCTTAGTTTCCCCTGAAATAAATACTTGAGAGAAAGGGAAGAAAAATGTTAAAGCATTCAGCTCCTTGGTTTTTTATAAATAATGTGGTGAGAAAAGAGGAATTAAGTTCAATTAAAGGCAGGTGGGAGAGAAGGCGCCTGAGAGAGAGGGGAGGGAAATGGGTAGGTGGGTGTGGCAGGTGTGGGAAGGAGGAATGACCCAATCCTGCAGCAAAAGTCCACCTTCTTGGTCCGCTGGCCCCCATCCCATCCTGGCCTACCTTCCTCAGAGCCCCCTGACTCACCCTGTCCTCCCCCCACCCAGGTCAAGTGGGCCATGGCCTTGAAGGGTGGACAGTGGGGATGGCGGGTCAGGGAAGGGGAACCTGTAGAGTGAAACGGACCTGGAATGCTCCCAGGGTTTGAGCCAGGCAGGAATAAACTGTGGTGTCCTCGGGCACATGCAGGGGACATGAGAAATGAGGAGACAAGAACAAGGGTTCCCAGAGGGACAGGGGTCCTGTTTGGGCTTCCACTGGCACAGAGCTACTTCCTCATCTGGTGACTCTGCCAGGGGTGACCTGGGGATGACTCATCTATCCCTACCCCTATCTATCGATCTATCTATCTATCTATCTATCTATCTATCTATCTATCTATCTATCTATCTATCTATCTATCTATCTATCTATCTATCTATCTATCTATCTATCTATCTATCTATCTATCTATCTATCTATCTATCTATCTATCTATCTATCTATCTATCTTATCTATCTATCTATCTATCTATCTATCTATCTATCTATCTATATCTATCTATCATCTATCCATCTGTCCATTAATCTATCATCTTTTTGTCATCCATCCATCCGTCATCATCTCTCTATCTTTTACAGTAAGAAGGTTAAGCACACAGTCCCCCCAGAGCTTACTCAACAAGCTCTGCATGACTGCTCCCTCCCCTGCTCTGACCACCCCACACTCCTTCAAGGCCAGCCCCAGCTCACATGGCCTCAGGGCTCATGCACCACAGCCTGTCTTTTCCTGGGGCTCCCTCCCAGTCCTGGGTCCTAGAGCATCGGTCTCGAGAGCTCCCCGGCTCTTGACTTCCCTGTGTGTCCCTCTGTGGAGTCCCCCAACTTGGCACGTATGTTTCCTTGCTTCTTACTCCTTAAGGGTCTCTGCCATCCCCAGGGAGGGCAGAGAAGTGTCCCCAGGTGGGGCAGCTGCATGGTAGGGCAGAGGGGGTAGTTAACAAGCAGTGGATGTGTTAGGGTCTCGGAGGACTCCCTGAGGGTTGTCACACCCCCCTGGGTCTGGCTTGGCCCTGACTCGCTCTCTGGGCCTCGGTTTTCTGTCCATCCCTTGGCCACTGTGACACATGCACAGGGCTCGGAACTCGAGGAGGAGTGAATCTATTGCAGATATTTACTAAGTACCTACCGTATGTCAGACACAGTGCTGGGGACATAGGCTGTGGGTGGTTGCAACCGGTGGGAGAGCCAGGTCAGACCAAATAGAAGTGCAAGTATGAGTAGGGGTCCACCTCCTCCCCCAGCTCAGGCAGAGCTCCCTCAGCCTTCAGGGAGGTGGTAGGCAGGACCCTCCTTCTCAGGGAGCAGCCCTGGTCTTGGGCCAGACGGTGCAGGGGTAGTCAGGGCTCAGATATGGGCCCCAGGGGGACACTGTGGGCAGTGATGCTAGCCAATGGTACCAAAGGCAGAATAAACCCAAATGGCCCACCATGACAGTGACCAGCAGTGGTGGTCAGGAGGGCCAGGGGGAAGACCTCAGGGCACAGCCCTGACCCTAGAGAGCAGCAGCACATGCCATGGACCTGAGACAGGAATACATCTGGAGTGAGGGTCAGGGGGCCGGAACTGTAGAGACATGAGCCTGGGTGCTGGTGGGTGGGCAGGTGGGGGGCAGTCATGTGTACCTGTTGGGGGAGCAGCTGGGGCAGGGGCTGTAGGGGGCTGGGATGCACAGACCCACCCTCTGTCATGTCCTGTCCCCCGATACCCCTAGCACCCGTGGAGGCCAGCCTGGCTTGGTGACCTGGGACCCAGTCCAGCCATCTGGGGCTTAAACTCCCTGGCCACATCTGCGCCAGCTTCCTGTCCTGGCCAAAGGAGGAACTAGGCCATCTGTTGGCCACATCCATGGTCCACACAGGCTGGCATCCCGTCTTGTGTGGCTGCCAGCCAGCCCACACCACAGGCCACAGACTGCTTCAGGCTACAGCAGGCACGTGGTCCTGGGCAGCATCCACCTGTGCTGGGCCCTGGGCAGGGCTGGACCTGGGGGCACGGACACCATCCTGGACCCACCATGAGGGCCAGGTGGTAGGGGAGGTTCACAGCCAGGAGCCTGACCTCTCCTGCTTCCTGGAATAACAAGACAGCCAAGGTAACATGTGCTTATAGTGAGCGGCAGGAGAGGTGGTCCTCTGTACCACTTGCTCCCAGGGCCCAGCCACCTGCACAGCTCTGCATCTGACCCCTCTGGCTGGGGTGGCCCCAGGTTCATTGGATCCTCTGGGAACATGTGTCCACCCACTGCCTACCTGCTGGTCTTGCTTCTTCATGGACCTCATCCCATATGTGGATCACCTTTAAAAACCTTCTTTATGGGACACTCAGACACTCAGAAGAGCAGAGAGCTGGCCCCGTGGCCCCAGCTCTGCAGCCACTAGCACTTTCAATCTTATTTCATCCATTTCCCTATGTTTTTTCCTGGATTATTTATTTAAAGTAAAGCCCAGGATTAGATCATCTCACCCACAAGCACTCCTGTTTATCAATCACTTTGTGCAGAGTTGAATTTTCAGCCCCACAGAAGAGTCTGTGGGGTCACCTGAATGTCTTAAGGGAACAAGGTGTTGGAGCTGCCCCAGGCTCAGAGTGGAGATGGCAAGAGAAGTGATGGGGGAGGGGCCTTGGGAGCTCTTGGGGGCTGCATCCCCACCCGGGGCTCCAGTTGCTTGGAGGGGATTCTCAGGTATCTCACCTGGAGAGGACCAAGTAAGGGCATTCATTGCTGCCTCAAGGAGATGAGGGGGTGGGGCCAGCAGGAGTCAGAAAGGAGGTGACAAGGGGGCAGAGAGTGAGGGCTCAGGCCCTAGAGGCCACAGGGTGGACTGAGGGAGCTGGAGGGCCCAGCCAGGTGAGATGTGGCCCCATGGCCCCCCCGAGACAGCACCTGGCCCTTGTTGGTGCCTCTGCAGGGTCGAGGCTTGCTCAGCACCAGCCCCACTCTCCTCGGTCCCCTCGGCCTGATTGACCAGCAGTGCCCAGCACCACCACAAGGTGAGCCAGTACTGTGGGTACAGAAGGGACCTGTGTGGGCATGCAAACTGCAGGAAACGTGGGAGTGCTGGAACTTTCCATGAGGGTCTGGTCAGGGGTCACCAGGCTGAGTGCCCGAGGACACATGGGGGTGATGTCTGGAGATGCCAACAGAGGCTACTCCCCACAAAGGTCACAGGCTTGTGGGGAGAGAGAGAGGAAGGCTGCACAGGCTGGTGCTCTGAGGGGCACGGTGCAGCACCCAGGCCTGGGGGAGGGGAGGATGGCACTGGGAGAGCCACACGAGGAGGAGCATCAGCTTTACTGGTTACTTGTACTTAGAAAAGTGGGGGCTCAGACCGCCAAGGAGGGGTTAGGGCCCTGCCGAGTCACTGCTGGTGGAGGGTGTGAGGCCTGAGTCAGTGGCCACTGTGGGGGTCCCACAGCGTCGCTGGTGGTCTACGGTCCTGGGTCAGGAAGTGCAGAGGTCATGGGTCACTCAGGGAGGGCAGCACACAAGGCCAGGACACTGCTGCACTGGCAGAGGGCAGGCATCTCCTCATCCCTCTGGAAATGTCCTGAGATGGCGCCAGCCCCTTGCTCCCCATCCTTGGGCCTGCTGCATGTCCACGGCAGCGACGACCATGCTGGGGGCTCTCCAGTTCTGTCTTCTGGGCCTCGCACTCCACGCTCGAGGAGCAGGAGCAGGCCCTGTGCTGGCCAGGGTGGCCTGACCGTGTGCGGCTTGTTTGGTGGCAGAGGGCAGGCATCTCCTCATCCCTCTGGAAATGTCCTGAGACGGCACCAGCCTCTTGCCCTCCCATCCTTGGGCCTGCTGCATGTCCACGGCAGCGACGACCCTTGCTGAGGACTCTACAGTTCTGTCTTCTGGGCCTCACCGTGCCACGTTGCAGGAGGAGGAGCAGCTGAGGGCAGAGCAGGCCCTGTGCTGGCCAGAGTGGCCTGACCGTGTGTGGCTTGTTTGCACGCAGTCCAGTGGGGCCAGCCTGGGCTATGGCGGTTTGGGAGAATGCGCACACAGGAGGGTGGGCCTCAAGGGCAAGGCGCTTCCTGGGTCTAGGCAGCTGCGGCCAGGCACGATCCGGGGGCATCTGCAAAGAAGGGAGAGGAGAGGCATGAGGGTCGCCAAGGCCAGAGGGGCCTCCAGTTCTGTTCTGATGACCCTGCCTCAGTGTTGTGTCTGGCAACCAGCCCACAAATGTTGGGGTCACTCCGACTCCGGAATCAGACAGCCCAGTTCTGACCTGGGAGAGCCACAGTTTCCCCTCCTGGGTCACTGTCAGGATTTAAAAGCCTGGTCCCAGCATGCTCTGATAGGGGCCCTCTGAGAGCAGGGGCCAGCAGGTGGACATGTGCCGTGGGGCCCCCAAGGTCTCCTGGCTAGGCTGATGCTTGGGGAGAGTCAGGACTGTGTCTGGGGCACACAAACAGGTGATTAATAAGTGGCCCAGTCATCATGCAATGAGTGAGGGAGCAGGCTGGCATCCAGAGGGCTCCACGGGGGACAGACTTAACAACAAACTGGTGCTAGCAGCTGGGCAGTGAATCAGATGCCAGGTGGGGCCAATAGAAATGGCATGGGCAAGTGGAGGCCAGATGCTCACAATGGGGCCACACAAAGGCCCTGCTCCCAGCATCTTACCTCATTGTCCACTTGGTCAATCTGTAAGGTTTTCTAGTATGCCCCTGACACATAGATGCTTGCTGTGTAGCGACAGTCTCCTGTCCACTCTGCCGTGCTAGTGGATGGACAGTTGTCTGTTTGTGGCACCCACGTCTCCTCTGGGGCAGGCCCGAGGACTGCTGGACCCAAGGGTGGGTGGACCTGTGTTGTGCAGCCCTGGCCAGGGCTCCAGACTCTGGACACATGACACACGCCAGACCCACTGACCTTCTGCATCTTCCCTCACGGCAATCAGGGTTGCCTGTGTCTGAGCCCCCATGAACCATCCTATAGTAGGGGCTTGCTGAGTGTGTTATGAGGGTCACTCGACTTCCTTGTGGCTCCTGCTCCCAAGTGGGGTGACCCTGGGCAGGCGCTGGGTCTCTCTGAGCGAGGACAGTGGGCTGAGTGTGGTGTGGGGGTGCACACGGCCAGGGGCGCCCACCCTGCAAGGCCCAGGTGAGGGCAGATGCAGTCACAGGGGCTCTGCATGAAAGACCCTGAGTCCCCCACGCTGGGTCAGTGGCCCAGTGGGGTGAGTGGGTGGGCTTGTGGTGGAGCCACATGTAGACCCTGCCGGGGCCGGCCCTGACAGCTCACCTGAGCCCCTACTGCCGGGGTGCCATGTCCATTGTGGGCTTCTGGACACCAAAGGCAGTGATGAAGATGTTGACCACGACGATGATGAAGACCAGGCCGGTGGCCAGATTGTTGAGGAAGTCCAGCTTGGCATGCTTGGCAGGGTTGTTGAGGTCATACCTGACTGTGGGCGAGAGGGAGCAGACACTGCCCAGGGCTCTGCAACACCAAGGGGCCCTCTTCTGTCCCCCAGAGAGAGACATGGCTGCCTTAATACATTACAGACAATGGGCTCTGGCCTGGGCAGTCTGGTATCTGTGGCCTGACCACTGCATCCCCCCTTGTTCAGTGAACAGAAGCTCAGAGGGGCCTGGTGCCTGGTCATGAAGTGGAAGGCATGGAGGCCCAAGGCCCAGGCTTGGATTTTAAGGCACAATGTGCTGAACATGCACAGGCAAGCACCTTTCTGAGTGCTGGTGCATGATAATCTAGCCATCCTCACACCTACCCAAGGCTGTCCTTATGTCCACTTTCTAGGCAAGGAAACAGGTCCAAGAGGTCATGGAACCTGCCTGAGGTCACACAGCCAGGCAGAGGTTGGGGGGAGCCCAAAGCTCTTGGTGCTCTTAGCCCTGACCCTCACCTTGGGGGCAGGACTACCACCTAGTCCCTACAGAACGCCATAAGGTCTAGAGGGTACACAGTAGGTGCCCAGTACATATCAACTCTTAGTATGGTTATGACATTTTCCTGTGTCCTCAGCTTGAGTGAGTGGAAAGATGGAGACATGGGGGTCCCTCTGGGGGCCACGGTGGGAGCTACATTTTGGACCATGTGCCTAGTGAGAAGGGCCAGGGCTCCTGTGCAGCTCTGTGAGGGCCTGAAAAACACTCAGTGGGGTAAGTGACGCATCCCAGGGTGCGTGCAGGCAGAATCAGCTGACCGTGGGGCAGGGGTACCCCAGGGCCCTCCCACTGCTGGGGCCCCCTGCCCAGGCACGCACCAAGGAAGATGAGCAGCACGCCCACACCAATCTGCAGCGCGAGGGAGACAGAGATGAGGACCACCAGGGGAATGAAGAAGGCGAAGCCAGGGCCCTGCTCGATGACAGCCTTCAGCTGGGAGGCGTTGGCCAACAGCAGTGCGATGTCCAGCATGCTCTCGGCCGCACTCTTCTTATTGGCATAATGGTTCATGTTGATGGGCTGGTTCCTGCCCCAGCGGTGTGGCTGCAGGGAGGGGGGTGGTCAGCCCGGGCTCTGCGGCAGGGGGCTGCAGGCCTGGGCCCACCCTGGTGATCCCCCCTTTGAGCCTGGTCTCCTTCCCAGGGATGTGAGGGTTGATCAGATCAGCAGGTGAGGGCCCAGATGAGGGCTCAAAAGGGAAGTGCTAATTAATAGAACAAGAGGCCCAGAGAAGGCTGTGCAGCCCCAGCAAGACCCACCCTAGGAATCAAGTCCTGGAAGAGAAAGGAAACAAAACACAGCCTTAGCACACACTCTGGTTTTAGATGGGAAAATGCCACCAATTGTCTGCCTGCCATGGGCGGGGCCATCTGGCAGCCTTCCCTGAATGCCCCTGTCTGCCCTCCTCTCCAGGAGGTGATTGGTGCCAGGGCGGGAAGTGACGTGACGGCAGCTGGATCCCAGATCCCTGCATACTCGCCCAGACCTGAAACAAGTCTTCCTGGGATGGCTGATCCACCCAGGCCATCTCCCAGCTGTGCAGGCACACAGCAGGTGCTCAACAGATGCCTCAGCATTCTACAATGCAACTGAGCTTAGCTTCCTCCTTAATTTTTATTAAAAAATTTTTTTAAAACCACTTTACTGAGGTGTGATTGACACACAAAAAGCTGTACATAATAAACATGAACAACTTGAAGAGTTTGGAGCTAAGTGTGTACCATGACACAATCACCACATCCAGGCCACCACACATCCAGAGTCTTCTCCTGACCCTTTATGATTAGTATTTGTGATAATACTAATATCACCCTTAGAGTGCTGTACTGGTCACGACATGCTGCACAGTGGATCTCCAGGGCTCATTCTGCCTTCATGTTCATGTTGATAAAACAGGAACACAAGTTCTGATACCTCTTCCCTCACTTCTGCCTGAGAACATCCCCAGTCCTCAAGGCCAGGGCCCCTGTCACTCCCAAGAGCCCTTCATGCCACAAGGCCCCACCCAGAGTTGACTCCCCCTGTAGGATAGGCTCTTCTCTCCTGGGGCAGGAGGGGGGAGGGTAGTTAGGCAGGAGAAGGCCTGCCTCCGAGGCTGGAGTCCAGGCCACAAAGACCCCTCCCAGGACTGGAGTTTACCTCTTGGGACAGCTGTTTCACTTGAAGCCAGCTCTAAGCTGCCAGGCCTCCTCTTTGTATCCAGCCCATCTGCCCTCCTCAAGCTGCCCCTGGCCAGGCCCCTCCCCAACCTCCCAGGACAAATCTGTACCCCTCAGCCCTGGCCACTTGTCCACAGGAATCCCTGAGCCACTAGGCCTCCTGGGGCCACTCAGTTCTTGTTTCTAGAGTCATGAAAGATGCAGGGATGGGAGGTGGGGGTTCTGGGGAGGGCAAGCCTCTACTTTCTGCAGCTGGAGATATTTCACCATGGAAATTACAGAACTACAGAAGGGCGGGGTCTTCATTTTTACATTATGTCTTTTAAATTTAATCTAGAATAACATGCCCAGGAGGAAGGACGGGAACGTAGGCGGCTCTGCTATGTCCTGCTTTCCCTGTGTCAGTTGTTCTTAAGTAGCAAATCTACTTGGTTTAAAATTCTAGACCCAAGAGCCCCCAGGGAGAGCCTCCTCCGCTGGACACAGGGCCCTGGCCTGCTCTTTGGGAAATTCCATGTGCAGCCTGGGGTCTCCTCTTTCTTTCTTCAAGTCTCCCCTTAGCCTCTCCATGCCAGGCCTACAGCTGCACTCACATCTGGGTAGGCCACATCCCAGACCAAGAACACCCAAGGCACACCACTTCTCCCCAGGGTCTGTGCCCCTCCCCGCAAAAAAAGCACCAGGCTGTCTCCCAGCTCTGCTCTTGCAAAGCGGCCCATCTGGCCATGCTTCACCATGTGTGTGCTCCTCTGGGTGTGGGCATCCTGGAGACACTGGCCCGCTGGCCATGTGCCCCTATGTTTCATAAACCAAAAGGCCAAAATGTCTTCCACACACACTTAAGTACCCAATACACATCTACACACAAGCACAATACATATATGTGTGTAAGCATACACAAACATGTATACACAGTACACATGGACAAACACATATGAGCACACATGCAGACACATGTATACATACACGTACACACACATATAATACATGTGTATATATGCATTAACAAACACACATACACACACATATGTACACATCCAGGCTAACTGTGGAGGCTTCTGAGGAGGAGGGAGAATTCCTTTTTATTCTGAGGTCTCTTGAACTGTTTAAATATTTTATGCCCATACAGCCACATGCACATTCAAATACAGAATGATACCATCAGCAGCAGTGCCCCCAGCACAGGGTGCCTGTGCCCCGCTGTCCTCCACCTTGGGTGCCCAGGGCACGGCCCATCATCTTACTCACCCTTTAGCTAGGTGCTTTCCTCCAGGGAGTCCCCCTGTCCTCACACCCCACTTACCGAGGGTAAACTGAGGCTATATGGGGAGGAACCTTGTCCAAAGCCAATAGCAAGTGAGGGTTGCACTGGGATTTGAACCCAGGGCTCAGAAGCCCTGCGAGCTGACACCACAGTCCCCTTGGGCCCTGCAGTGGGGGTCTGGGATCTGGGTCACCTGTAAGCCTGAGTGCTCAAAAGTCTCCAGCCCCTGGCTCTAGCTGAGTGACCTCAGGACAGCCAGCCCCTCTGGGGTTCAGTCTCCCATGTGTGCAACAGGGCCACGGAGCAAACATGCCGGGAGGTTCTGGGGGATCTGGCTAATGTCTCAGGGCCCCAGTTAGCAAGCAAGGGCCCCAGGCCATGTGCCCCTCGTGATACAGGGCACTTCCTGCCCATACGGCCATCTGCTTCCTGTTCAACCTATGCAGTGATAAGGAGCGCTGGCCAGAGACTGCAGGCCGGGGGCTGGTGGGGGGAGGTCTGGTCAAGCCCCAGCTCACTATAGCCTGGCAGTGTAGCCTTGACAACACGCTCCCCCTCACTGGGCCTCAGTTTCCCCATTTGTATACCCCAGGCCACAGACTGGGAAGCTCTACAACCCACCAAGTGCCCCCACTAACACTGAGAAAGAGCACTGTTCTCCCATTCTATAGAGTGGGAGACTAAGGCTCAGGGGGGCTCACCCAGGGCCACTGTGAGGGAGGGGCAGATCAGGATTTGAATCAGCCTATCCACCTCAAATCTTAGGGCCACCCAGGACATGGCACAGCTTCATGTCCACCCTGGTCAGGGGGCCCAGGAGGTTTGTGTGCTAGGGGCTTGGGTGGGGAGGAGGCTGCAGGGCTGATCTGCTTCTCCCATGTCTGACCTTGTGTCCTAGGCCTTCTGCGGAGGGGCTTTGAGCTGTGGAGGGAGCTCTGGGCCCTAGAGGTGACCGCTGCACAGGTGAATCCCAGGGAGGCTACTATCTTGAGAAGGCCACTGGGGCTGGGGGGGCGGTCAGAGCCCACTTCTCACAGGTGCGGAGCTCTATGGGCCTGGACAGGCCACCTTCCCACCCAGCTGCCAGGAGCCATGCTGGGACCCTCTCACCGAGACCCCTGCCCATGACCTGGGCAGTGCAGGGAACAAATACCCAGTTTAATGTGTCCCTAGGGCCAAGAGGACTTCCCTGAAACCTCAGCGGCAACCCAGAAGCTGAGTAAGCTCCGGGCTGCCAGACTTTTTTCCCTAAAAGCCAGGAAGGAGCCTGTGGGGAGGGAGCTGGCTTTGGCAGTGATGCCCACAGGGCTGGCTCCTTGAGCCCACTTTCTGTGGACAGAGGGTCTCATCCCAGCCATTGGTAGGCAGCTCACAGGGACCCAGGCCACCTGGCCCAGGGGCACACTGCTGGACAACCTCAGCTTGGACAGGGAGGGGAGTTGGGACAGAAGCAGGATTCAAAGCAGGTCTGTGGTACTCAGAGAACCGAGTTTCAGCACAATGCATCCTCCAGTCCACCCTGGGCTTGGATGGGCTGCCCATGGCCTCCAGCTGGGCCCAGGAGGTCTGGCCCACCCCCAGCCTCCTGCCTGTACACTCTCTGCTCCCCTGGGAGACAAGGGCAGGCCAGGGCCATGGCCCACTGAACCCTTGCAGGACCCCTCAGGGTTTTGGTTATGGACTTCCTCCAATCCTGCCTGCCCCAATTCTGCCACTGACTCCAAACCCCATGTACAAGTATGGAACAAGGAGCCCACATGGGAATTCCTGCCCACGCTCCCAGAGCCCAATTTCACATCTGTAGAACCAAGCCCCCAACAAATCTATGAGGCTCATCAGCTACCCTGGGAGGAGCTGGGGTGTGGGCCTTCCATCAGCACTTATCCTTTATCATCTCCATATCCTGCCACACCACGGACCAACAGAGTGACTGGTCTGTGCCTCGGTTTCCTCATCTATAAAATGGGCACATAAAGGGGAGTGAATGAAGGGCTCAGAGGCCCAGTGGCTGGTCAGAGCACAGCTGGTGCAGGGCAGGACTGGATGTTCCTCTTTCTCGCCACCCAGGCCTCACCACTTTGAAAGGTTGCCTCCTAAATGAACTGTACCAATTTGTAATTAATTTCATTTAAAAAATCCTAGCCACTCCTGCATAAGGCCCCTCCCCTTGGGCTCAGTGGGCAACAGTGGATGTGCGGGCTCTGGCGTCCTTGCCTCTGGCTGGGACCTGAGAACTGACTGAGTAGGATCTGTTGGGGCCTGGGGTGTCCCTTGTCTGACCCACTAGTGCGGGGCATAAGCTGTTATTGTGGCCACCGCCTGGACTCAGCATGAAGCCACCTGCTCCAGGTCACACCGGCTTACTCCTGCACTGTCCCCATACCATCCGCACCCAGCCAGCCCCGAGATGTCTCTTGCTCCATGTCTGAGTTCATGGCAGGAAGTTTCCTGGGGCGGGGGGCTGGGGGGGTTCCCTGCTGCGGCTGGGTTGGGCAGTCCTGCTTCCTGTGGACTCAGCAATGGCCAGCAGTAACCCCGCAGCCACATCAGGGCTGCCTTTTGGAACATGGCCAAGACCCCACCAGCCTCGGAATCTGCCAGGAGAGCAGAAATGAGAAAAAGAGCAAACTTGGGACTTCCCTGGCGGTCCAGTGGTTAAAACTCCACGCTTCCAATGCAGGGGGCATGGGTTCGATCCCTGGTCGGGGAACTAAGATCCCATATGTCGTGCAATGCAGCCAAAAAAAAAAGTTTAAGAGAAAAGGAGCAAACTTCCCCCAGCAGCTGAGGCTGTGCACGCACCCCTCCCTCCCAGGACTTGGCTTCCAAGCCCAAATGTGGCCCCAGGAGCCTCACTGCACCCTGTCCTGCCACCTCCCTGCTGTGTCCTCAGCTGGCTGTGGTCCCAGAATCTGCTGCAGGGTCCAACGCAGCTGCCCCCTGAGATAAATCCCCGGGCATGACACAGTCAAGGGCCACATTTATTTTCACACTAAAATTGATGTTTACTATTCCTTCTGCTGCCAGCCAAAAGTGAGTTGACCTAGTGAAGACTCCAACTCACTCCTGCGGGGCACCTGAGCAGACCGGCCTTGCATGGAGGCCATGGGGATATGGGGCACGTGGAGGGGGACATCTGCAGAGCTCCTCCACCACCCTGGCCCGACAGGGCTCATCTGCCCATGAATTACTCATACAACTCTTCCCTGAGCCCAGCCACCCTGGGAGGTGCGTGATCCTGCTCCACTTCACAGAGGAGAAAGCTGAGGTTCAGAGAGGGTCTGCACTTGCCCAAGGCCGCATGCATGGCAAGGCATCTCGAGACTGATGGGGGCTCTGGGCCTGGGCCTCCCACTCAGTCCTCTTGCAGCCAAGGACATAGTGGTGACCCAGCCCACACACCCTGCTGTCTGGGGCTCTTGCTTAAGTGGGGACACATCTGAAGATCCTGGGGTTTGCCCCTCCTCCCAGCAAGCCTTTCTACCCCTCCTCAAGCAGGAGCTTGGGGCTCAGATTCAGGCAGGGACCGCCGGGAGAGAAGGCTGTGGAAAAGCCAGGTGAGGTGCAGGGGGAGGGCCATGCCTGTCCACAGGGATTGCACCTGAGGGAAGGTGCTGCCCTTTCCAAACCCTGCCTGGGCTTCATCTTTGGGAGAGGGTCTTGTGTGGCAGGCAGGAATGTTAACAATGCTGTGTGCCCAGTTTCCTACAGCACTTCACACGCATTAGCCCATTTAATCCTCACCGTAACCCTCTGAGGGAGGCACTACTCTCACCCCATTTAACAAATGAGAAACTGAGGCACAGAGTGATGTGCTCAAGAACACAGTGAGGCAGGTCCTGAGGGTGGAAAGGGGAAGGTGGAGGCTGGAGAGCAGAGTTGGGTGGGCCTGGGCCCCAGGCAGGGTGAGCAGAGCAGCCTTCAGTACTGACCACCTCTCCCAGAGCCTCCCTGCCTGTGACTGGAGCCACCCTGGAAGAATGTGTTCACTCTCACATGAGCATCCAGCCCCTCCATGGCCTCCATAGCTGGCAAGGTCTGACCTCCCATACCACCTCCAGCTCCCCAGCTCCAATGTATTGATACTTGGTGGTCCAGCCCCTGGGCCTTTCTCCCACTGTTCTCCCTGCAGGCATACCCGTACCCCATTCCAGTCCTCCAGGGCTCAGTGCCAATGTCCCCAATGGTCAGGAAGTCTTCCTGACCCCACTCCCACCTGCCTTCAGGACCAACCCCTGGGAGTTCAGCACTTTGGCCGTGGCTTCTCCATCTGGACCGGTCTCAGCTGTCAGACTGAGTGGTACAGGGCTGCAGCGACTGCAACTGGTCCCAAAGCCAATGAATGCAGTGATCCCTGAGCACACCCGTCCTGCCTGCTGAGGGTCTGTTCCCCAGTCCAAGGCCTTGCTCGCCCCACATGTTCTCCCCCCATCCCCTAAACGTGGCCTGTTACTACAACATCGCCTAGGACTGGTTACCCACACCTGAGCAGGGCCGGGTCTCTGCCCCAGTCAGGCGCACATGGCCACCGTCCCTACCCGCATCCCCAGGGGGTCAGAAACTGAAAGAATGTCCAAAGTCAACAAGTTGGGAGGGCGCGGTGCTCAGGACTGCGCCACAAACAGAGGCCCTGGGAAAGTGCTAGTCCAAGGCAAAGCCAGTTAGGAACCGCTACTCTGGCCCTGCCAGTGGGACAGGACCCCAGGGTGGGAGGGTACCAGCTGTAATATGGGACCACTGCCAGGGCCTGCCCCATGCCCACAGTGCTTCCAGGCCAGCAGGGCAGGCTCTGAATAGAGCCTCTAGTGCAGGTGGAGAGAGGAGAGGGGGCCACAGCGGCCCCAAGTTCCCCATCAGGGCACGCACAAGATTGTGCGGTCTCCGTGGACACCGTGGGTGACGTAACTGTCTGCCCGCTGCTGGCCTGGGGCCCAGAAGCCGAGATCCACTCCGCCCAGTCCGGGCGCGAATCGAGCCGGAGGAGAGGCAAAGTTGGAGTGTGGTGTGGAGCCGGGAAGGCAGGGGCCCGCGGGAAGTGGCGGGGGGAGGGGGGAAGGTGGCGCCCAGGCCCCTCGGCGGTGCAGCTCGGTGCGGGCGCTACCTGCCCCGGGCCACGTCCCGCATTCTGCCAACCGCCCACGCCCCCGCTCATCTTCCGGGGCGGCTGGAGCCCCACGACCACCGCTGGGGCCCCCGACCACGCAGGTAGGGGGCGGAACGCACGGGGCGTGGCGACCACCTCCACCCTCACTAAGGACGCGGCGCGCAGCTGGTCGGCGCCCATAGGTCCCTGGTAGCCGCTGGCGCCGGGCTCAGAGAGGGCGGGCATCGGCCAAGGTCGCACAGCGGCACGGGGGTAGGGGTGCTTACCGAGGCGTCCGGGGAGCCAGGCGAGCCCGGGCGCACGTCGCCATTGAGCTCATACTCCTCGGGTCGCGAGTCCATGGTGCGGCGCTGGGGCAGCCTTGCTCCGGGCCTCAGGGCGGCCGGCGCCTCAGCCGCTGAGACCCTGCTGCGCACCCGCCGCCCCCACCCCACCGTCGGCCCGCCCCCCGGCCCGCCTAGCGCACGCCACCGCCCTCAGACTCCGCCCCCAGGCCGGGTCTGGAGGCCTGGCTGGCTGGTCTTAGGCTACCGCTCTTCTTCCCCGCGTGGGCGGCAAGGGCCGCGGGATCCCGCGCTGCGTTTCGGCACTCTTAGGCCCCGGACCTCGCGTGTTCGTGGTAAAGTACGTCGCCCTCTGTGCTCCTGTCGTGGACACTTTTAATCCATAAAACGAGGACAAAAACCGGCCTTTCCCCGGCCGCTTTGCTAACTGTCGAACGCGCTGGGAAGGCGAGCGGGCGCTCCCGCGGGTGTGGGTTTTGTTTTGTTTTTTTTAACGGGGTGAGGCTCTCCGCGGGGGCCCCACTGCAGGTCTCGCCAACACATCGTCCGCCCCGCACCCGGAACCTGAGTCAACGAGTCGTGTGGGTCTCACACCCTCTGAGCCTCGGCCTTCTCGTCTAGGAAATGGGGGCATGAAGGCCTCCCACGCACTCACGAGGGGAGGGAGGGGGGAGGCAGAGAGCGGATCACCACAGGTTGGGCCCACTTTGTGCCAGTGCCCGCCGTTGCCCCAAATGAAGCAGCCTCTGTGTCTTCAGGCAGGGCCCCCTTGTTTGGGGTGGCACCCTGTCTGTGCCCGTGCCAGCCGTTGGGGGTGGCTTGAGCGTGTTGGTTCCTCCAACCCTTGGCTCTGTCGGCCAGGACGCGGGCCCCTCCCAGAAGCCAGGCAGGTGCGAAGGGGCCAGGCATTATCTCCCCGGTCAGGTATTCGAGAAAGTACAGGCCTCTGTGTTCTCCTGTCCTGACCCTGACCCGGCTCCCAGGCCCACCTGCTTTTCACTCCTCCTAGTCGCTCCGCCTTCCCCCTCCCCACCCCTGCCCCATTTCTGCCCTCTCTCACGGTGTCTGCTGATGTCTTCAGCAGAGTGGCTCAGGCAGGTGGTTTGACCTCTGTGCATCAGCTTCCCTGCCTGCAAGGGAGACCAAGGCCATGTGGGCATGACCTTCCCCCTCCACATAAACCAAAGACCAGAGAGGGTAAGCAGCAGTGCCCAAGGTCAGGAGATAGTGAGTTACATTGGCCTGGAGCTGGAGGCTCATTCATTCATCCTGTAACCACAGAGTGCCTGCTGTATGCCATGCCCTGTTCTAGGTGCTGTGGGTTGGAACAGGACTTCTAGGGCAGGTGGGAGGTGGCATGGGACAGCCCTGCATGGGGCCAGGTGCATCACTTTTTATCTTACAGCCCTAGGAAGCAGGTGTTACCCCCTCACATGATGGGAGGAAACTGAGGCACAGCTGGAAAGAGACCCAGGAGGGCCATGCTCAGAACTGGGGAGATTGTGCAGTCCTTTAAGAGTGGACTGGATGCTCTCCCAGCTAGTCTACCCAGCCAACAGGTGGGCACCCATGGGCGTTGTAACCTAGTGCCTGCCTAACCTGTGATTGCCCTCCACTCTGGACCCTCCTTGTTTCCCCCTACCCAGAGCCTCACCCCCGCTGCTAGCGGGAGTTTTGAAAGTGAAATAGAAGGCATGGAAAATGCAAGTCACCCTGGAGATTTATCAGAAAAAGGATTCTTCCACTAAACCCTGCTCCAGGTCCTCTTCCTGACCTGCTGGCATGTCCAAACCATTTGTGGTGGGGGACGGGCTGGGGGCTGTGGGGTGCCCACAGCACTGGCTGAACCCAGCTGGGCGCTCACCCGCTGTGTGATGTGGCTGGTTTCCTTCTCTGTTCAATGAGGTGTTTGGATTTGATTCCTCAATGCTCTGCCTATGGTGGGGGCCTAGTGTCTAGGGTCTGTATGGGCTGCCCTGGGAGCTTGTGCTGACCTTAGTTAGCCCTGAAGTCCTGCAGCCCACAGTTCAGACCAACAGGCCTCCCTTTTGTGCAGGTGTGGGCTAGGCCTGCCCAGTCGCAGCACCGCTGAGAGCCCAATGCATCCCAATGGGACATCAGTTCTGCCCACACACAGCCGTCCCATGAAGGAGGAACTGCTGTTGGCCCACTTCATAGCTAAGGAAACTGAGGCTCACAGAGGTGGCTACTGCCTCAGTCCTAGTTCACAAAGCCACCATGAGTGGGGATGCAGCAGTTACTGGGGGTCTGATCAGGCCTGGGCATGATGGCCATTACGAGTAGTAGTTACTGTTATTCTCACATAACCCACAGCTAACTATTCATGAGCAGCTGGAAATCCAGATTTTTTAAGTTGGTATTATTCATACAAAAGCACTAGCCTCTCTGCCATAGGGGCAGTGCTGGCTCCTGGAGGGGCCAGGGAGAGGGCAGCCAGGAGAGAGAGCTCTGAGGTTGCAGGGGAGGCCCCAGGTGTGGGGGTGGGGCAGCTGAAGAGAGGCGGGAGGAGAGGGCTTTGTTCCTGCCTGTTTGCTGAGTGAGAGGGTTTCGGTGGGTGTCATAGGAGTCTCTCGTGTGGGCCACATGGCAGCTCTGTGCTGAGGTTCATTATTCCTTCTGTCCAAAAGGTGGAAGCCAGGAAAGATCATGGTGGAATAATTGGGCATTTAGACCTGGGTTTGTAACTGTGCTCTGTACTGACCACCAGGGACCCAGGCAGGCACTCCATCTTCCCAGGGTAGACCTGTGGGGGGCTTGGTCAGCCCCTCTCATTCTCCAGGCGTGCCTGTCCTCAGGGAGGGACTTCCCCTGTCTGCTTTGTCATTTTCATTTGCCTATGCTGTGTCTGTTTACCAGATTGTTCCCAGGACAGACTGAAAGGGGCAGTGCCTACCGTGTGTCCCCACATCTACCTGGTTTCAAATTCTAATGCTGGAGAGACCAGCATGACTGTCCAAGGCCGGTTCCCAGATGCTGACCATGAGGCTTGGGTCCATGGGGAAGTGACCATTGGGTAATGTCCCAGGAGACGGGGTGGGCTGGGGAGGGACAGGGCCAGCAGCTATTCTCCAGCAGAGAGACACACGTGATAGAGAGGCTGCATGTGCAGACACACACATGCAGCATGATGCTGAGTTCACCTGCCCCTTCCGAGCTGTGTGACTGGGGATACATTTACTGTCTGTAAAATGGGGTTGCTGTGAAGATGAATTGACCCAGCCCAGGTGAAACCCAGACCAGCTCCCGGCAGTGAGGGTGATGGTGGCCTTGACCTAAGCCCCCTCCTCATGCTGCCACCTTGAGCAGGTGCTGAAATCCTGCTGGCCAGTGATAGCCAAGGGCCACATCACCCAGAACAAGCCCCAGAATCTGGTGGCTCTTAGGACGGTGGCTTCATGCCCTGGGTGAGACAGAGACCAGGATGCCTGACCCGCTTCACTCCTCATCAGGAGGGATGGGGGTCTCCTGGCTAGAAGGGCCTGGGCCCCACTTCACCCAACACACCACCAGGAGGGGGATGAACATTGCCTGTGCCCCCCAGTTACTGTGGGGAGATCATGACTGTGTCACCTGGGATCTGGGAAGCTGTGCATTCAGATAGACTACATGAATGGGAACCTTTGAAAGTGGCTGAATCCCTGGCCCTTTTCCATTCCTGAGAGGCAAGGAGGCAGAGATGGTATTTCCATTTTACAGAGAGAGAGAGAGACCAAGGTTGGAAACGTGGTGTGGCATGTCTGAGGTGCCCCAGGCTGAGTGAAGCAGGCCTGTGCTCAACCCTACCCTGGGAGGCTGGCTTTGCAGCTATAGCTCCTGTCTCTGCCAGGGCCCAGGCTGGCCCACACATGCCCATCACCAGGGAGAGCGGGAGGAGGAGGACAGCCTGGGGCAATGGGCACTCCCTGGGAGCTGGTGGCCTGCCTGCCCGCCACCCACCTGAGGGGAACCATCTCATGGCAGTGGGGTGGGCCTAGGATTCTGAATTTCTGTCAGGCACTTCCAGGCACCACTGCTCCCACCAGTTCAGTGCACAGAGCTGGGAGGCAGGGCATGGCTGCCACCCCATTTCCAGAAGGACAGAGGAAGGAGGCCAGGCCTGTGAGGAGGTTCTGTGTCATCACCCCCGTTTTAAAGACGGGGGTGGGGAGGCACTGGCCAAGGTCATGCAGACATGCCTGGGTCAAGCATGGTAATGGACTAGGTAGCATGAGATGGGCACCCAGGCAGGCATATGCACCACCTCACTTGATCCTCTAGTGAGACGTGACATGCCCAAAGTCACACATAAGGCCCTCAACCCCAAAACAAAGTGAGTGCCCCCGATGAGGTTGTCGCTGAGTTATGCTTATCATGTTCTGGACTGTCATGTAGCTATCGACAGAGCGAGTGAGAGGCAGGTCAGCTGGCTTGGAGGTGCCCACCCAGTACTGGGGAGAGAGAACAGTGAGATGCAGCTTCCTCTGTGGAGCCCTGATCCACCCATCTGTCCTGCCTGTCTGTGCATTGGTCTCTCCCCAGTCCCCGAGGGGCTGACTTCACTTGCCATCTATGGGTATCTATGCCCAGCAAAGTCCTTGTCCCCAGGAGCAGGGCAAAGGTGGCAGGGACAGTGGTCATCCCTACTATTGGTTCTTCCCTTCTCTCTTAGTTACAGGCTCCTGATTTTTAGCTCAGCAAATGGCTTCCCAGAATAAGGGTCTCTCCTGCATTTCTTAGCCTCTCCTGCATCGAAGTGTGTCCGTGTGGCTACATTCTGTCAATGGAAGGGGTGTGCAACATTAGGGAAGGGACCTTAAACAGAGGGTATATGCCATTCTTTATTATTTCTGCCTTTGCATTGGCTGGAATGTGGCTGTAATGGCTGGAGCTCCAGCAGCGATATTGGACCATGAGACTTTGGACATGGGAGTCTCACACAGCAGAGCCAAAGACAGAGGAGCCTGTGTCCCCAATGCTTGGATCACAGGCCTTCCCTAGGCTGCCCACCTCAATACTTCTTAAATGTGAAAAAAAAAAAAAACACTATCTTGTTTTAGGGAATTGTAATTTTGGTTTTTTCCTGATACAGCTGATCTCAGTCCTAGTTTTTATATGTTATATTTTTCAGTGATAAATAGGGTTTTTTTCTATAAACACAGGACATATAACAGATTAAAACACTCATCCCTCCCCACAATCCTATTTTGAAAAAGTAAATCAGATTATATCACTGACCAGCTTAAGTCCCTCTGAAGTCTTCTGATGAAAATCCTCACTCCTGGAACCTGTACAACTGAAACCCCTACATCCTCCCCTCTCCTCACCCTCCCCATTGCCCTTCTGTTTGTTCCTTGGACTCATCTCTACTTCAGGGCTTTTGCACTCCCCATATTCCCAACCTGAGTATCCTACCCCCAGGTCTCCATGTGGCCAGCTTCTTCATAACCTCTGATTGTAGACCACCTGTCTGCAGTAGCCCCTGGCCTCCCTTACCCCGTGCCCTGGGTCAGCTCCTGAAAGCACCATGCTTGCTGTTTGTGTGTTGACTGCCCCCTCCCCTGCAACCACAGACGCAAAACCCCAGGTACTGCTGACCCTCAGCCCACACCTGGTGGCTGCCCGGGGCATGCCCTGGCCATGTGTGCTTTGTCCAGTCTCCAGGAGTCCCTCAGCCTAGCTGGCTCAGCCAAGACCATGCTTTGCAAACTGCTAATGATGGAGCTCCATATTCTTGGCTCTGACATTGACCGCTGACTCAGACCACAAAGCCACTGGGCCACAGGTGAGCGTGGGAGTGAGGACAGGTGTCTGGAGCTCTGCTGGGGTAGGTGGCTTGTGGTTTGGCAAAGAGGTGTTTGCTGGCAGGTCAGGTCTAGTCTAAGTACCCCCTTTCCTTTCCCGAAGATCGATTGCTAGCCTTGGCCTGTCCAGGGAGCCAGCTGGGCAGAAGGCCCAAACTCAGGCCATGAGGAGGTCCTGTGGACAGGTAATGGCTCCTCCATAGTAAACTGGGTCTGAAAGCTCTACACAGGTGCTCAGAGAAAAGTTGCTGAGGGACTGGTGGGGCCCACACATACCCAGCCCAAAGCCCCCTGCCTTCCTGCCTTTCCCGGCCCAGGGTCAGTCTCCTCATTATCCAAGTCTGGGGGCTGCCTCCTCCAGGAAACCTCCAGATGCCCCTGAGGGCATGCTTTCTGCATCCCCCGGTCTTTCCCACCACCTTCCACGACCCCCACCCCCACTGAGGCTCTGGAGGCTCAGGCTGGGGGCTGTCTCCTTTAGTACCCACAGCTTCCCACAGGTTGTGGACAAGTGGAGACACTGCCACTGAGAAGCCAAGGATAGAACTAGCAGGCGTTGCTAAGGGACCCTGGTCTGGGGCTTTGGTGTGTACTATCTCACTATGAACCCATTCTGCATGTGGGGAAACTAAGGCTCTAAGAGCTGAGATTTGAACCCAGGTCTCCTGAGTCCACCCCACCTACCCCAGATGGGTGTTGGGAGCTACCGTGAGGCTGGGGTGAGTCCCGCAGGAGCACTCAGCCATCTCAGGCCCTTTCCTCTCTACCCTGCAGAAGCGTGGCCCACCTCAGATCTCAGGCTGACCCATGGCTTCACTTTCCTTATGGAGACCCCTGCAAATGCCCTAGGAGCCACAACAGGGTGGGGGCTTTGAGCCCAGGCGTAGATCTCTCCTGCTCTTAGGTGGGGAGGGGACAGTGGTTAGCCCCTGTGCCTGCCGGACATCATGCAGTGCCATCCAAAGGGGTGTCCTTGTTCTGATCCTGGTTAGGCCAGCATCAGAACTGCTGAGGGACATTACTTGCCGCCCACCCCCTGCATTTCTACCCAGGTCCCAAGGAGGCTGGTGTGGCTGCTTTGGGGACCCCACTCTGAGCCCCAAGGTTGGAATTTGAGTCAAGTGGATTTGACTGAGGGGTGCAGAGGGGAAAAGACCCCACTTCTGAGCACCTGCCATGGTCCTGGCACCTTTGCACAGATGCACTCACTAATTGCCCCTCAGCACGGGGCATGTGTCTTCTGCTGTGGAAAAATTGACTCCTCAGTGTACCATGTTAGAAATGACTATACTGCAAAGGCACCATTTTTAGTTATTTTACTTGCATAAATCCGTGAAGAAAAGAGTCCTAAAGAGGGATCCTGTATAGGTTCCAGGGTCAGCTGACACAGTTTTCATGCTGGCTGGGTTTGTGACCAGGTGATGTCCTGTCATCGGTCATTTCTCACAGCTGATGAGCAGATTTGGTCCAACAGATAGCAAGGCTGCCTTCATCCTGGTAAAGCCTATGTTGTCAAAAAGCAGGGGTTCCTAGAGGACCTTGTTTGCTAAGAACAACTGTAGGGCAATGAGGTGAGGGAGCAAGATGGTTTCACTTTAACTTGCCCTTTACCCTCTGGCCGCTGCTTGCCTGCTGTAATGCCTGGGCTGTGCTTCTCGGTCTGAAAATGTCGGTCCCTACAGCCTCTTCTTTCAAGTTTCTCTTGAATCCTGTTTGGTTGGCTAACCCCTGGTTCTTTCCTTGCTTTCAGCTAAGGCTGATCAGAAGAATTTGGATGCTGAGATATTCCATTTCAATTCCACAACCGCTACCTCCCATCTAAGGGAGAGGGTGTGGAGGTTTGAGGGGTGAATTGGCCTGCCCGAGGAAAGGACCCTTGTCCCTTCAGGAGCAGGTAGGAAGCAGGTGTGTCCTCCTGGTCTGACATGGAGTGGGATGGGAGCTGGCTGACCCCAGGGGCTGGTTCTGGGGCCACCACTGCTTGGGGGCCGAACCACCAGACCACTGGGGCCTCCAGCTGAATATTCAAGGCAGGTCCAAGAGCCAGGCCCTGCATGTGACCCACTGGCCTCTCTCCATGGGGCCAGCTGCCTGTCCAGCCCGTGGATGTTGTCTGCACTGTGCAGATGCTAAAAACTCCGGGGTGTCTCCCCAAAACGTCCATCTCCTGTTGCTGGCTCTTATGGTGTCCAGGCTGGCAGGCCTGTTGCTGGGCAGAGGCTGGGCAGAGTACAACCAGCTCTCATTAAAGACATCTCATAAGTTGATGGAAACCCATCCAGCACAAAGGGGCATTTATTGGGCTGGATGGTGTGTCTCCGTCTGAATGCAGGGAGGAGAGAAATAGCCTTTCACAGAGTGCCAGCAGGGCTGGGCTCTGCTGCTCTGAGGGTGTCAGTTTTCCAGCTCTTTCTCCAAGCTGTGCAACCTGTCCCTTTTTATGTGAGTTACTCACCCTGTCCTGGGCAGGGGACTCGCTGATCCCTCTCCTGCTGAAACTGTTAAGAGAGAGAGGGGAAAAGGGGGAGAGGGAGCAAGAGAGGAGAGAGAGACTGGAGACATGAAAACACAGGTTGAGTTTCCATAGGGATGCTCTGCCTCAATGGTTCTCCATGATGGGAGTGACGTGCATTTATGTCTTACCTGACACCCTCTCAGTAAGATGAAATCAGACGGTGTCATGCTCCAGGAAGTGAGTGTTGTGTTTTTGAAAATGGCTGTCATTCCCAATTTGCACAGCTTTGCTTGTGCTACTCCTTCTGCCTGTAATGTTCCTCCAAAAATGCACAATTAAGCAACAATTAAGTCTTATTTGACACCTATACATAATTTTAAAAAATGTAATGTGCTAAAGCCAATGCTAGTAATGTTCTGGAGAGGTTAAGAAGTAGCTCAGTTACTAGTAATAGAGGTCTAAAATTCAAAGACTTAACTAATACTGGATTTATTTTACTCTCACATTGAAACAAGCCTGGAGACAGGAAATCTAAGGCTGGCATGGCTCCTCCACAGTATTATTATTTTTTTCTGCTGTAACATGCTTATTATGTGCCAAAAAAAACACTACACCATAGCTTACTCCAGACATCTGTAGGAGAGTTCAGTCTTGCCTGCATATAATACAATGAGATAGGGACTTCACACACAGTTTCACAAAACCCACAGAGTAGCTGGGATATGCACCAGTGCAATGTCAGCTCAGCAGGAGGGAGTGGGGGGGATCTTTCTTTTCTGCCTTGCATAGTGTGGAACTTCCATCCTCAAAATAGCCTCATGGCCCAAGATGGCTGCTGGAGATCCAACCATCACAACAAAAAGCAGGCACGGGGGTAAAAAGGGCTCATTTCCAGTTATCCCCTCTTAAGGAGCTTTCCAGATGACTCACTCAGTAATTCTGCTTACATCTCATTAGCTACCCATAGATACAGCGTGGGATGGGCAAATTGCCCCCCACACTCCAGAATCAAATCAGGTCTCATTTCCTGAGGGACATGCAGTGGGTGATCTGTGGTGTCTTCTGCAGGCCGGCACACCTGTAAGTACAGCTGGTGGAGAGGTACATTGGCTGATTCCTTCTGGAAGGCAAACTTTTAAATACATATCAAGAGGGAGTAAAATATTCATCCCCTCCTGTGTGTCTCAAGTCTGTGATTTTATCTTTGGGAAGCAAAGGGAAAAACACAATGCACATGCATGAATATTTTCATGGTCACACATTCACTAAACGACAATTCCAAAATACAGACCTCCTTGGAGATATTGCAGCTTTGGTTCCAGACCACTGCAATAAAATGAACATCTCAATGAGTGAGTCACACAAATTTTTTGGTTTCCAAGAGCAAATTAAAGCTATGTTTATACTATACTGTAGTGTATTAAGTGTGCAATAGCATCATGTCTAAAAAAACAATGTGCATACCTTAATTTTAAAATACTTTATTGCTAAAAAATGCTAACTATCATCTGATGCAGGGTTGCCACAAACCTTCAATTTGTGAAAAATGCAGTATCTACAAATGCAATAAAGCAAAGCACTGTAAAACAAGTTATGCCTGTAACTTAAATTTCCAGCAGGTAAAACACATGAGAATACTGTTATATTCACTTGATGGGATATTCTGTCATCACTGTAAATGTTACTCATGAAGGGCATATAGTAACAAAAAGAGTGTTTACAGTGTAACTTCAGAGAAAAGACAGGATATCAAAATGTGCATTGTGATTATCAGTAGTTACCATGCATTTGCAGGAGGCAGGGAACAGAGAGACAGGGTGGTCTTAAGGGCAAGGTTTTCTTTTTAAACTTCCCAAAACCTTGTTTTACACATACACACACATGCATACATTCTTTATATAAAATAATAAAAACATTTAAATAAAAAATAAAAATTTATATAAATAATATAATATAACATAATATAATATTATAAATAATATAATTAATTAATAAAATGTAATGTATTATATAAATAATGAATATATTGAATAAAATATATAATTAGTTAATATACTAATATTATGTTCATTTCAGAAAATTTAGAAAATGAAGGTAAGAGAAAAAAAAGAAAATGATTCTATCATGCAGGAATAACAGCTTTTCCTAGTTTGATGTTGTATCATCAGTCACAGCCATCGTGAATACTAGGAAGTGTAGGAGGGTGAGGGTGTACGTCTTGCTCTTGCACCTGTGGGTTGGATGGGGCTCAGCCTCAGCTTCAGCTGTGGTCCAGGTGTGCTCTGCATGTCTCCCGTTCTCCTGGGACATGCTCCTCGGCATGCTCCTCTCCTGTTGGGAGTCCGGAGCTCTCAGATTGGCAAGAAGAGCATGCAAGTCCTCTGAAGGTTTAGGATTGGAATCGGCTACTGATGCTGCTGCCAGAGCAAGCCATTTGGCCAAGCCCAAGATCAACATGGTGGGAAAGTGTCCTCCACTCACATTTGAAGGGGAGTGTGTGGATACATGCCTGTTTATAATCCAAATTACCCCAGACGTATAGCCTTTCATACCTTTTCTATGCTTTTTTTTTTTTTTTTTTTTTTTTTGTGGTATGCGGGCCTCCCTCTGTTGTGGCCTCTCCCGTTGCGGAGCACAGGCTCCGGACGCGCAGGCTCAGCGGCCATGGCTCACGGGCCCAGCCGCTCCGCGGCATGTGGGATCCTCCCAGACCGGGGCGCGAACCCGGTTCCCCTGCATCGGCAGGTGGACGCGCAACCACTGCGCCACCAGGGAAGCCCTATGCTTTTTTATAAAGACATGTTCTTTACACGACAGAATCATTCTACTTATGTTATTTTGTTGCTTAATTATGTTACAAACACAACTTTCCATGTCATAAAAATTCTTCTGCAACATATAACTGCATACAATTCTATTTTAATGTCATATTATGCCTTATTCAACTTTATGGAATTTATGTCGCCCCATCTTTTTCTTCTGCTTCTACAAGCAATACTGCAGTGATCATCCTCTCCTGGTACCTAAATCTTTGCACATACCCATGACATTTTTAAAGAATAAATTTCTAAAGCAGATTTAGGGAGTGAGATAGCTGGCCTCAAAATGGGCACAAGGGACTTCTCTGGTAGCACAGTGGTTAAGAATCTGCCTGCCAATGCAGGGGACATGTGTTCAAGCCCTGGTCCAGGAAGATCCCACATGCTGCAGAGCAACTAAGCCCGTGTGCCACAGCTACTGAGCCTGCACTCAGAGCTTACGAGCCACAACTACTGAAGCCCACGCTCCTAGAGCCCATGCTCCACAATAAGAGAAGCCCCCACAATGAGAAGCCCATGCACTGCAACGAAGAGTAGCCCCCTCTCCCCGCAACTAGAGAAAGCCAGCGCACAAAAATGAAGACCTAATGCAGCCAAAAATTAAAAAAAAAAAAGATGGCCACAATAATCCTTGCTTTCATTTTCACACCCTTCTGTAGTCTCTTCTTACAGTAAATCAGAGCTAGTGTATATGGCCAATAAATTACAGCAGAGGTGATGGTGTGTGACTTCTGTGGCTTGGTCATAGAGGGCACTTTGGCTTCTGCCTTTCTCTCCTGGATCACTCTTTCTGCGGAAGCCAGCTTCCATATTGTGAGGATGCTCAGGCAGCACTGAGGAGAGCCCAGTGTGGGGAGGAGCTGAAGCCTCCAAGCAATGGCCACCGGTACCAGCTGGCCATGAGGGAGTGAATCACCTTGGAAGTGCATCCCCAGCTCCACTCAAATCTTCAGGTGAGGGCTTCCCTGGTGGCGCAGTGATTGCACGTCCGCCTGCCGATGCAGGGGAACTGGGTTCGTGCCCCGGTCTGGGAGGATCCCACATGCCGCGGAGCGGCTGGACCCGTGAGCCATGGCCGCTGGACCTGCGCGTCCGGAGCCTGTGCTCCGCAAAGGGGAGAGGCCACAACAGAGGGAGGCCCGCATACCACAAATCTTCAGGTGAGACTATAGCTCCAGTTGACACCTGACTGCAGCCTCATAAGAGGCCCTGAGCCAGAGCCACTCTGCAGAGACACTTCTGAATTTTTGACCCACAGAAACTATTAGAGACACTAAATGATTAGTTTTTAAAGACACTTATTTGTTTAAAAGTGATAGATAACTAATAGTGTGAGTATTTTGGTCGAGAGGCCAAACTCTGCTGTGGTATCAGATAAACCCCAGCATCTTGGTGGCTAATTCAGAGTGGTTTATTTCTCACTCTCACACACCTGATGTGGGTAAGGGGGCTCTCCTGCTTTTCAACCAAGTGGTGCCCAGGGACCCAGCATATTTCAATCTAGTAGCAGGTCACTTCCTCTCACGCATGAGAATTAGTCATGTGATCACACCCAGATGTATGGGGCCAAGAAAATAATTTGACAAACTCTGAGCATTGTCTCTGCCATTGAATCAAAAGAAAATATAAATGGCTACCACATATTTTAAAAAATAGCCTCAGAGCTAAAGACCTATATGTTGAAACCATGATTCACAATGAACAACAAATCCTGAAGGTACACAGATTTCCACAGTTGCTACATGAGAAGCATCTGCAAACACAGTGACTGGCTCTTCCACACAACAATTTGGCAATATATATCAAGGGCCTTTAGAATATTTATATCCTCTGACCCAAATAATTTTGCTACTAGGAATCTATTCTAAAGAGATATTGTTTAATATGATAAAAGCATTATGAATAATTCACCATAGCATTATATGAAGTAATGAAAAATTGTAGGCAACTTAAATGTATGCCAGGGAAAGGATAATTTGTGGCCCCTCCATGATAGAATATCATGTAACCATTACAAGAGATCCTTACAGTGCAGCCTGTTATGGCTGACACTATACTGTTATGGGGAGAGGTTGCAAAATTAAATGATTTCAATGATACAAACACTTCCCTAGAAAAAACCCACTGAAATGTTAACCATGGTTTTCCCTGGGTGGTAGGATGAGGTCTTCCTCCTAATCACCTTTGCTGACTTACCAAGCTTTCTCCAGTGGGCATGTGGCACCTTGTAAGCCCGCTGGCTTCTTTCTTCATCCATAACAAAAATGCCTTTTTTTTTAGAGGACTTGCCTCTGTCAGTTACAGTTCTGTGTGTATACTTCCTACATTATTTTATAACCAGACAAAAGAGTTAAAAGAAACAACTTAAAAAGTGTTGCTGGTCTTTCTGATCCCTGGTCAAAGGCACGTCTATTGGCTTCACTGTCCCCTCTCAGGTGACAGCTTCCCAGCATTCCCTAAGCTTCCCCAGGAGTGGATGCAGGAGAGGGCACAGGCCAGGTAGGATCAGGGATGCTTCAGAGAGTACCAGGGTCCTGGTTCTGCATCCCCAGGGATGGGGTGGGGATAACCCTGGGCTCCTGGGCACCACCCACTCAGGCCAAAGTGAGAGCCCAGCCTAAGGCTGGGGACATCTCCCACCTCACTGGCCCCAGAGGCTGATGGCCCCCATGATGCTCATATCCCCCTATGATGTCCGTGTCTTCCATGATGCCCACAGCCCCTGTGATGCCCATGTCCTCCCATTATGTCTATGACACCCCATGATGTCCTTGGCCCCCTTGGTGCCCATAGCTCCCATAATATCTATGGCCCACATGATGCCCATGGTCCCAAATGCCTATGGCTCCTATGATGTCTATGACCCCCATAGGCCCCATGGTGCCCATGGTCCCCATTATGCCCATGACCCCCTGTGATGTACATGTCCCCAGAGATGCTCATGGCCCCTGTGATGTTCATGACCTTCATGATGTCCAAGACCTCCATGATGCCCATAGCGCCCCAGTGATACCGAGGGACCCACCCCCGCCCCCCACCAAAGGTGGCCTCTGTTCCCAGCCCAGCACCCACTGAGTGCACTGTCCATCACACACTCCTTAGGGAACGCCCTGTGTCAGCTGGGGTGGCCAGAGGTGTGCGGGTAGCTCCTGGCACCTGGTGGCTGCCCGGGGCATGCCCTGGCCATGTGTGCTTTGTCCAGTCTCCAGGAGTCCCTCAGCCTAGCTGGCTCAGCCAAGACCATGCTTTGCAAACTGCTAATGATGGAGCTCCATATTCTTGGCTCTGACATTGACCGCTGACTCAGACCACAAAGCCACTGGGCCACAGGTGAGCGTGGGAGTGAGGACAGGTGTCTGGAGCTCTGCTGGGGTAGGTGGCTTGTGGTTTGGCAAAGAGGTGTTTGCTGGCAGGTCAGGTCTAGTCTAAGTACCCCCTTTCCTTTCCCGAAGATCGATTGCTAGCCTTGGCCTGTCCAGGGAGCCAGCTGGGCAGAAGGCCCAAACTCAGGCCATGAGGAGGTCCTGTGGACAGGTAATGGCTCCTCCATAGTAAACTGGGTCTGAAAGCTCTACACAGGTGCTCAGAGAAAAGTTGCTGAGGGACTGGTGGGGCCCACACATACCCAGCCCAAAGCCCCCTGCCTTCCTGCCTTTCCCGGCCCAGGGTCAGTCTCCTCATTATCCAAGTCTGGGGGCTGCCTCCTCCAGGAAACCTCCAGATGCCCCTGAGGGCATGCTTTCTGCATCCCCCGGTCTTTCCCACCACCTTCCACGACCCCCACCCCCACTGAGGCTCTGGAGGCTCAGGCTGGGGGCTGTCTCCTTTAGTACCCACAGCTTCCCACAGGTTGTGGACAAGTGGAGACACTGCCACTGAGAAGCCAAGGATAGAACTAGCAGGCGTTGCTAAGGGACCCTGGTCTGGGGCTTTGGTGTGTACTATCTCACTATGAACCCATTCTGCATGTGGGGAAACTAAGGCTCTAAGAGCTGAGATTTGAACCCAGGTCTCCTGAGTCCACCCCACCTACCCCAGATGGGTGTTGGGAGCTACCGTGAGGCTGGGGTGAGTCCCGCAGGAGCACTCAGCCATCTCAGGCCCTTTCCTCTCTACCCTGCAGAAGCGTGGCCCACCTCAGATCTCAGGCTGACCCATGGCTTCACTTTCCTTATGGAGACCCCTGCAAATGCCCTAGGAGCCACAACAGGGTGGGGGCTTTGAGCCCAGGCGTAGATCTCTCCTGCTCTTAGGTGGGGAGGGGACAGTGGTTAGCCCCTGTGCCTGCCGGACATCATGCAGTGCCATCCAAAGGGGTGTCCTTGTTCTGATCCTGGTTAGGCCAGCATCAGAACTGCTGAGGGACATTACTTGCCGCCCACCCCCTGCATTTCTACCCAGGTCCCAAGGAGGCTGGTGTGGCTGCTTTGGGGACCCCACTCTGAGCCCCAAGGTTGGAATTTGAGTCAAGTGGATTTGACTGAGGGGTGCAGAGGGGAAAAGACCCCACTTCTGAGCACCTGCCATGGTCCTGGCACCTTTGCACAGATGCACTCACTAATTGCCCCTCAGCACGGGGCATGTGTCTTCTGCTGTGGAAAAATTGACTCCTCAGTGTACCATGTTAGAAATGACTATACTGCAAAGGCACCATTTTTAGTTATTTTACTTGCATAAATCCGTGAAGAAAAGAGTCCTAAAGAGGGATCCTGTATAGGTTCCAGGGTCAGCTGACACAGTTTTCATGCTGGCTGGGTTTGTGACCAGGTGATGTCCTGTCATCGGTCATTTCTCACAGCTGATGAGCAGATTTGGTCCAACAGATAGCAAGGCTGCCTTCATCCTGGTAAAGCCTATGTTGTCAAAAAGCAGGGGTTCCTAGAGGACCTTGTTTGCTAAGAACAACTGTAGGGCAATGAGGTGAGGGAGCAAGATGGTTTCACTTTAACTTGCCCTTTACCCTCTGGCCGCTGCTTGCCTGCTGTAATGCCTGGGCTGTGCTTCTCGGTCTGAAAATGTCGGTCCCTACAGCCTCTTCTTTCAAGTTTCTCTTGAATCCTGTTTGGTTGGCTAACCCCTGGTTCTTTCCTTGCTTTCAGCTAAGGCTGATCAGAAGAATTTGGATGCTGAGATATTCCATTTCAATTCCACAACTGCTACCTCCCATCTAAGGGAGAGGGTGTGGAGGTTTGAGGGGTGAATTGGTCTGCCCGAGGAAAGGACCCTTGTCCCTTCAGGAGCAGGTAGGAAGCAGGTGTGTCCTCCTGGTCTGACATGGAGTGGGATGGGAGCTGGCTGACCCCAGGGGCTGGTTCTGGGGCCACCACTGCTTGGGGGCCGAACCACCAGACCACTGGGGCCTCCAGCTGAATATTCAAGGCAGGTCCAAGAGCCAGGCCCTGCATGTGACCCACTGGCCTCTCTCCATGGGGCCAGCTGCCTGTCCAGCCCGTGGATGTTGTCTGCACTGTGCAGATGCTAAAAACTCCGGGGTGTCTCCCCAAAACGTCCATCTCCTGTTGCTGGCTCTTATGGTGTCCAGGCTGGCAGGCCTGTTGCTGGGCAGAGGCTGGGCAGAGTACAACCAGCTCTCATTAAAGACATCTCATAAGTTGATGGAAACCCATCCAGCACAAAGGGGCATTTATTGGGCTGGATGGTGTGTCTCCGTCTGAATGCAGGGAGGAGAGAAATAGCCTTTCACAGAGTGCCAGCAGGGCTGGGCTCTGCTGCTCTGAGGGTGTCAGTTTTCCAGCTCTTTCTCCAAGCTGTGCAACCTGTCCCTTTTTATGTGAGTTACTCACCCTGTCCTGGGCAGGGGACTCGCTGATCCCTCTCCTGCTGAAACTGTTAAGAGAGAGAGGGGAAAAGGGGGAGAGGGAGCAAGAGAGGAGAGAGAGACTGGAGACATGAAAACACAGGTTGAGTTTCCATAGGGATGCTCTGCCTCAATGGTTCTCCATGATGGGAGTGACGTGCATTTATGTCTTACCTGACACCCTCTCAGTAAGATGAAATCAGACGGTGTCATGCTCCAGGAAGTGAGTGTTGTGTTTTTGAAAATGGCTGTCATTCCCAATTTGCACAGCTTTGCTTGTGCTACTCCTTCTGCCTGTAATGTTCCTCCAAAAATGCACAATTAAGCAACAATTAAGTCTTATTTGACACCTATACATAATTTTAAAAAATGTAATGTGCTAAAGCCAATGCTAGTAATGTTCTGGAGAGGTTAAGAAGTAGCTCAGTTACTAGTAATAGAGGTCTAAAATTCAAAGACTTAACTAATACTGGATTTATTTTACTCTCACATTGAAACAAGCCTGGAGACAGGAAATCTAAGGCTGGCATGGCTCCTCCACAGTATTATTATTTTTTTCTGCTGTAACATGCTTATTATGTGCCAAAAAAAACACTACACCATAGCTTACTCCAGACATCTGTAGGAGAGTTCAGTCTTGCCTGCATATAATACAATGAGATAGGGACTTCACACACAGTTTCACAAAACCCACAGAGTAGCTGGGATATGCACCAGTGCAATGTCAGCTCAGCAGGAGGGAGTGGGGGGGATCTTTCTTTTCTGCCTTGCATAGTGTGGAACTTCCATCCTCAAAATAGCCTCATGGCCCAAGATGGCTGCTGGAGATCCAACCATCACAACAAAAAGCAGGCACGGGGGTAAAAAGGGCTCATTTCCAGTTATCCCCTCTTAAGGAGCTTTCCAGATGACTCACTCAGTAATTCTGCTTACATCTCATTAGCTACCCATAGATACAGCGTGGGATGGGCAAATTGCCCCCCACACTCCAGAATCAAATCAGGTCTCATTTCCTGAGGGACATGCAGTGGGTGATCTGTGGTGTCTTCTGCAGGCCGGCACACCTGTAAGTACAGCTGGTGGAGAGGTACATTGGCTGATTCCTTCTGGAAGGCAAACTTTTAAATACATATCAAGAGGGAGTAAAATATTCATCCCCTCCTGTGTGTCTCAAGTCTGTGATTTTATCTTTGGGAAGCAAAGGGAAAAACACAATGCACATGCATGAATATTTTCATGGTCACACATTCACTAAACGACAATTCCAAAATACAGACCTCCTTGGAGATATTGCAGCTTTGGTTCCAGACCACTGCAATAAAATGAACATCTCAATGAGTGAGTCACACAAATTTTT
The DNA here is from genome assembly GCF_002837175.3 of Physeter macrocephalus. Lineage (NCBI taxonomy): Eukaryota > Metazoa > Chordata > Mammalia > Artiodactyla > Physeteridae > Physeter > Physeter macrocephalus. Next base: position 83,885,779 of record NC_041222.1, read on the forward strand.
TGGTTTCCAAGAGCAAATTAAAGCTATGTTTATACTATACTGTAGTCTATTAAGTGTGCAATAGCATCATGTCTAAAAAAACAATGTGCATACCTTAATTTTAAAATACTTTATTGCTAAAAAATGCTAACTATCATCTGATGCAGGGTTGCCACAAACCTTCAATTTGTGAAAAATGCAGTATCTACAAATGCAATAAAGCAAAGCACTGTAAAACAAGTTATGCCTGTAACTTAAATTTCCAGCAGGTAAAACACATGAGAATACTGTTATATTCACTTGATGGGATATTCTGTCATCACTGTAAATGTTACTCATGAAGGGCATATAGTAACAAAAAGAGTGTTTACAGTGTAACTTCAGAGAAAAGACAGGATATCAAAATGTGCATTGTGATTATCAGTAGTTACCATGCATTTGCAGGAGGCAGGGAACAGAGAGACAGGGTGGTCTTAAGGGCAAGGTTTTCTTTTTAAACTTCCCAAAACCTTGTTTTACACATACACACACATGCATACATTCTTTATATAAAATAATAAAAACATTTAAATAAACAATAAAAATTTATATAAATAATATAATATAACATAATGTAATATTATAAATAATATAATTAATAAAATGTAATGTATTATATAAATAATGAATATATTGAATAAAATATATAATTAGTTAATATACTAATATTATGTTCATTTCAGAAAATTTAGAAAATGAAGGTAAGAGAAAAAAAAGAAAATGATTCTATCATGCAGGAATAACAGCTTTTCCTAGTTTGATGTTGTATCATCAGTCACAGCCATCGTGAATACTAGGAAGTGTAGGAGGGTGAGGGTGTACGTCTTGCTCTTGCACCTGTGGGTTGGATGGGGCTCAGCCTCAGCTTCAGCTGTGGTCCAGGTGTGCTCTGCATGTCTCCCGTTCTCCTGGGACATGCAGCCGCTCCGCGGCATGTGGGATCCTCCCAGACCGGGGCGCGAACCCGGTTCCCCTGCATCGGCAGGTGGACGCGCAACCACTGCGCCACCAGGGAAGCCCTATGCTTTTTTATAAAGACATGTTCTTTACACGACAGAATCATTCTACTTATGTTATTTTGTTGCTTAATTATGTTACAAACACAACTTTCCATGTCATAAAAATTCTTCTGCAACATATAACTGCATACAATTCTATTTTAATGTCATATTATGCCTTATTCAACTTTATGGAATTTATGTCGCCCCATCTTTTTCTTCTGCTTCTACAAGCAATACTGCAGTGATCATCCTCTCCTGGTACCTAAATCTTTGCACATACCCATGACATTTTTAAAGAATAAATTTCTAAAGCAGATTTAGGGAGTGAGATAGCTGGCCTCAAAATGGGCACAAGGGACTTCTCTGGTAGCACAGTGGTTAAGAATCTGCCTGCCAATGCAGGGGACATGTGTTCAAGCCCTGGTCCAGGAAGATCCCACATGCTGCAGAGCAACTAAGCCCGTGTGCCACAGCTACTGAGCCTGCACTCAGAGCTTACGAGCCACAACTACTGAAGCCCACGCTCCTAGAGCCCATGCTCCACAATAAGAGAAGCCCCCACAATGAGAAGCCCATGCACTGCAACGAAGAGTAGCCCCCTCTCCCCGCAACTAGAGAAAGCCAGCGCACAAAAATGAAGACCTAATGCAGCCAAAAATTAAAAAAAAAAAAGATGGCCACAATAATCCTTGCTTTCATTTTCACACCCTTCTGTAGTCTCTTCTTACAGTAAATCAGAGCTAGTGTATATGGCCAATAAATTACAGCAGAGGTGATGGTGTGTGACTTCTGTGGCTTGGTCATAGAGGGCACTTTGGCTTCTGCCTTTCTCTCCTGGATCACTCTTTCTGCGGAAGCCAGCTTCCATATTGTGAGGATGCTCAGGCAGCACTGAGGAGAGCCCAGTGTGGGGAGGAGCTGAAGCCTCCAAGCAATGGCCACCGGTACCAGCTGGCCATGAGGGAGTGAATCACCTTGGAAGTGCATCCCCAGCTCCACTCAAATCTTCAGGTGAGGGCTTCCCTGGTGGCGCAGTGATTGCACGTCCGCCTGCCGATGCAGGGGAACTGGGTTCGTGCCCCGGTCTGGGAGGATCCCACATGCCGCGGAGCGGCTGGACCCGTGAGCCATGGCCGCTGGACCTGCGCGTCCGGAGCCTGTGCTCCGCAAAGGGGAGAGGCCACAACAGAGGGAGGCCCGCATACCACAAATCTTCAGGTGAGACTATAGCTCCAGTTGACACCTGACTGCAGCCTCATAAGAGGCCCTGAGCCAGAGCCACTCTGCAGAGACACTTCTGAATTTTTGACCCACAGAAACTATTAGAGACACTAAATGATTAGTTTTTAAAGACACTTATTTGTTTAAAAGTGATAGATAACTAATAGTGTGAGTATTTTGGTCGAGAGGCCAAACTCTGCTGTGGTATCAGATAAACCCCAGCATCTTGGTGGCTAATTCAGAGTGGTTTATTTCTCACTCTCACACACCTGATGTGGGTAAGGGGGCTCTCCTGCTTTTCAACCAAGTGGTGCCCAGGGACCCAGCATATTTCAATCTAGTAGCAGGTCACTTCCTCTCACGCATGAGAATTAGTCATGTGATCACACCCAGATGTATGGGGCCAAGAAAATAATTTGACAAACTCTGAGCATTGTCTCTGCCAGTGAATCAAAAGAAAATATAAATGGCTACCACATATTTTAAAAAATAGCCTCAGAGCTAAAGACCTATATGTTGAAACCATGATTCACAATGAACAACAAATCCTGAAGGTACACAGATTTCCACAGTTGCTACATGAGAAGCATCTGCAAACACAGTGACTGGCTCTTCCACACAACAATTTGGCAATATATATCAAGGGCCTTTAGAATATTTATATCCTCTGACCCAAATAATTTTGCTACTAGGAATCTATTCTAAAGAGATATTGTTTAATATGATAAAAGCATTATGAATAATTCACCATAGCATTATATGAAGTAATGAAAAATTGTAGGCAACTTAAATGTATGCCAGGGAAAGGATAATTTGTGGCCCCTCCATGATAGAATATCATGTAACCATTACAAGAGATCCTTACAGTGCAGCCTGTTATGGCTGACACTATACTGTTATGGGGAGAGGTTGCAAAATTAAATGATTTCAATGATACAAACACTTCCCTAGAAAAAACCCACTGAAATGTTAACCATGGTTTTCCCTGGGTGGTAGGATGAGGTCTTCCTCCTAATCACCTTTGCTGACTTACCAAGCTTTCTCCAGTGGGCATGTGGCACCTTGTAAGCCCGCTGGCTTCTTTCTTCATCCATAACAAAAATGCCTTTTTTTTTAGAGGACTTGCCTCTGTCAGTTACAGTTCTGTGTGTATACTTCCTACATTATTTTATAACCAGACAAAAGAGTTAAAAGAAACAACTTAAAAAGTGTTGCTGGTCTTTCTGATCCCTGGTCAAAGGCACGTCTATTGGCTTCACTGTCCCCTCTCAGGTGACAGCTTCCCAGCATTCCCTAAGCTTCCCCAGGAGTGGATGCAGGAGAGGGCACAGGCCAGGTAGGATCAGGGATGCTTCAGAGAGTACCAGGGTCCTGGTTCTGCATCCCCAGGGATGGGGTGGGGATAACCCTGGGCTCCTGGGCACCACCCACTCAGGCCAAAGTGAGAGCCCAGCCTAAGGCTGGGGACATCTCCCACCTCACTGGCCCCAGAGGCTGATGGCCCCCATGATGCTCATATCCCCCTATGATGTCCGTGTCTTCCATGATGCCCACAGCCCCTGTGATGCCCATGTCCTCCCATTATGTCTATGACACCCCATGATGTCCTTGGCCCCCTTGGTGCCCATAGCTCCCATAATATCTATGGCCCACATGATGCCCATGGTCCCAAATGCCTATGGCTCCTATGATGTCTATGACCCCCATAGGCCCCATGGTGCCCATGGTCCCCATTATGCCCATGACCCCCTGTGATGTACATGTCCCCAGAGATGCTCATGGCCCCTGTGATGTTCATGACCTTCATGATGTCCAAGACCTCCATGATGCCCATAGCGCCCCAGTGATACCGAGGGACCCACCCCCGCCCCCCACCAAAGGTGGCCTCTGTTCCCAGCCCAGCACCCACTGAGTGCACTGTCCATCACACACTCCTTAGGGAACGCCCTGTGTCAGCTGGGGTGGCCAGAGGTGTGCGGGTAGCTCCTGGTTGCAGAGTTAGTCACTAGGGTGTGGGCTGGGAAGGGCAGAGGGAGCCCACGGGATGCACTCGTCTCAAGGCTGTGGCCTCTGCCCTCTCTCTGGCCGTGCGGCCTCAGGCCTTGGTCTTACTTCTCTGAACTTTGCAGGGAGAGCCCGTGTTGGAGCTACCTCCCCAGCCAGGGCTAGACAGGGTGAGATATGCTTTAGATGTTAGCAGTGAATTATAACTCACATACACCAAGAAAGCACTCATCTTGGAGGTCCAGACTGATGTGTTTTGAGAACTGTTTAGATGGACCATCACGAATATCAAGTCTTAGAACATTGCTGTCCCCAAGAAAGTTTTCTCTGGCCCCTGTGCAGTCAAGCCCTCTCCCCTGACTACAGAGGCCACCACTGTTCTAATTCATTTTGCCTGTTCTGGAACCACAAATAAACGGATTCATTTATTATATGTCTGGCTTCTTTTACTCACAAAATATTTCTGAGATTCACCAGTGCTGTTTGTGTATCAGCAGCCCATTCCTTGATAAGCAGAAGTTTTCAATTTTATGTAGTCCAATTTATCAGATTTTATTCAGATAAAATAATAATTTTATATTATTTTACCAATTATTTCTTTTGCATCCTGTACTAGAGGCCTCTTATTCTCCCAAGGTCACTGTACCAGTTCATCGCCTCTGAGGTCCAAATACCCTTGGACATTTCTCCTTCCTGGTGAGCAAAATGTCAGGCTCCCCCAGTTCAGGGCACTGGAGGGGTGGAAGGGAGAGGAGGCTCTGATGCCTGGGGGTCTGAGATGTGGGGGTCAGGACATTTGGTGCCCAGCCATGCACCCCAAATGACATTCCCTTGTGACCTTGCAGCCCCACCCTGGTGATTACCTTTCCAAGGCCTCTAGATTCAGCTTTCCCGCTCTCAGCCCCCACCTGCATTCTGATGCCCTGAGCTTTCTATGTACCTGGCCACCAGGCACAGCGCCTGCGCCATGGTGGCTGCAGACCAGCCTGGCCCACACAAACCAGCAGACTTCCCTGACATCTAGTGGGCTCAGGCATGCCTTCTCCATTTGAGGCCTAGCTCCTTCCAATCTGGCCTCTGTGAGTGCCTTCCCTCAGCCCTGGGTTCCCTAGAGCTTTCTTTTATGTCTCATCAGTGCTTACTAACTGGGCCTATTAGACATCCTGTTCAGGTTACTGTGTGGTCCCTACCCTCTGACTGGACACAGATTGACACAGTCACAGAGATACTCTCCAAGAAGGTCTGTGACCAATGAGATACAAGAGATCTATCAATATAGATATAGGTAGGTAATCTTTTTTTTACCACTTAATCATTTTTAAGTGTGCAGTTCAGTAGTGTTAAGTGTATTCACATTGCTGTACAAAAGATCTCTATGGGCTTCCCTGGTGGCGCAGTGGTTGAGAGTCCACCTGCTGATGCAGGGGACACGGGTCGTGCCCCAGTCCGGGAAGATCCCACATGCTGCGGAGCCTGTGTGTCCGGAGCCTGTGCTCCGCAACGGGAGAGGCCACAACAGTGAGAGGCCTGCGTACCGCAAAAAAAAAAAAAAAAAAAAAAAAGTCAATATTGTCAGTTCCAGGAGCATCAATGCTCGGAGGGGATTTTTTCCCCCCTTTGACAAGAAGGGACCATGCTCAAATTGCGCAGTGGTTGAGAGTCCACCTGCTGATGCAGGGGACACGGGTCGTGCCCCAGTCCGGGAAGATCCCACATGCTGCGGAGCCTGCGTGTCCGGAGCCTGTGCTCCGCAACGGGAGAGGCCACAACAGTGAGAGGCCTGCGTACCGAAAAAAAAAAAAAAAAAAAAA
>NC_041222.1:83891998-83911460 GCF_002837175.3 Physeter macrocephalus
AAAAAAGAAAAAAAAAAAAAAGATCTCTAGACCTTTTTCATCATTCCAAACAGAAACTGTCCCCATTAAACACTAACTCTACATTCCCTTTCCCCCACATTCTACTTTCTGTTTTTATAATTTGATGACTGTAGATGCTTCATACACATGGAATCATACAGTATCTGTCATTTTTTTTTTTTTAAGAAGATGTTGGTGGTAGGAGTTTGTTAATTAATTTATTTATTTTTGCTGTGTTGGGTCTTCGTTTCTGTGCGAGGGCTTTCTCTAGTTGTGGCAAGCGGGGGCCTCTCACTATCGCGGCCTCTCTTGTTGTGGAGTACAGGCTCCAGACGCGCAGGCTCAGTAGTTGTGGCTCATGGGCCTAGTTGCTCCGCGGCATGTGGGATCCTCCCAGACCAGGGCTCGAACCCGTGTCCCCTGCATTAGCAGGCGGATTCTCAACCACTGCACCACCAGGGAAGCCCTGTCCTTTTTATGACTGGCTTATTTCACTTAGCATAATGTCCTCAAGGTTCAACCATGCTGCATCATGTATCAGAATTTCCTTCCTTTTTAAACTGAATAATATTACGAGCATCTGGAGTGGGAAGAACTCTGGACGCAGGCTCAGACCAGGGGCTGGCAGCGCCTGAGCTTCCCTGTGTGTGGCGCGGCTGTCGGGACCTCCCCAGGAACACTGCCATCAGTCCCTCTGCTCCTGGGGCGTCCGTGGAGCACATTCAATCTGGGCTTCTCCTCTAGCACTCAGAGGGCTTTCCTGTCACCCAGACAGCAGATGGTCAGGAAATGAAGACTCACTCCAATATCAACAAGAGGAAAATCTAATTGAATTGGCAAAACATACAGTCAGAAAAATGTGTGGCTTAACACATGTCATTTTGTTAGGTGTTGGCCTTCAGAGACCAAGGACCAATGACCAATAGCTGGGCCAGGGCTGGGGTGGACCAGTGGAATTTCATGGTCTTCTTTGTGTCAGCTTCCCTCCCAGGCTCACAGGCCTGGGTTCATTTCTACTCCACTCCCGTCATACATGTGTGACTGGGTAGGATCCTTAGCTGGGGTGCTTGTGATGGGCCAGATGCTGTGCCAGTTACTTTATATGCTGTGTCACTCGGGGCAAGTGTGACTATGAGTAACACAAACCCCAACATACCAGTTGCTTAAGCAAGAAAGATGTTCTTTCTTATCATGTAGAGGATGTCCCAAGGCAAGCAGGATGAGCCTGGTGTGGCCGTTCCATGCTGTCAGAAACCCAGTTTCCTCCTAACTTCCTGTTCTGCTGTTCTCAATACGTAGTCTCCGCCTTGTGGCCCAAATAGCTGCTTGAATTCCAGCCATCATGCTTGCATCTATCCAGCAGGAAGGAGGAAGAGAGAAAGAAGTGTGCATCCTACACTCTAAGATACTTCCTTTTTTTTTTTTTTTGGCCACACCGTGAGTCTTGCGGGATCTTAGTTCCCTGACCAGGGACTGAACCCAGAGCCATGGCAGTGAAAATGCCAAGGCCTAACCACTTGACCACCAGGGAATTCTCTAAGACACTTCTTAGAAGTTTCTGGATATTTCCACTCACATCTATGGTCAGAACTTAGCCACGTGGCTATACCTAGATGGAAGGGAATCAGGGAGATGTACTTTCTGTTCCAGGTATCCGTCCATGTTCCCAACTAAAGTTTCTATGATAGAGGAAGAGAAAGGAGTGCACTTAGCCATCTCTGCTACACACACCTAATTCCTTTTTTTTTAAAGTTAGAATGGGTTTTTTTTTTTGATAAATTTATTTATTTTATTTTTGGCTGCGTTAGGTTTTCATTGCTGCCCGCAAGCTTTCTCTAGTTGTGGCGAGTGGGGGCTACTCTTCATTGCGGTGCACGGGCTTCTCATTGCGGTGGCTTCCCTTTGTTTTGGAGTACGGGCTCAAGGCTCAGGGGCTTCACAGTTGTTGCACGTGGGCTCAGTAGTTGCGGCTCGCGGGCCCTAGAGCGCAGGCTCAGTAGTTGTGGCGCATGGGCTTTGTTGCTCCGCGACATGTGGGATCTTCCTGGACCAGGGCTCGAACCTGTGTCCCCAGCACTGGCAGGTGGATTCAACCACTGCACCACCAGAGAAGCCCAACACACACCTAATTCTGATAAGTTCTAACCATTGTTTAAGTTTAAATCTTATTTATGTATTTTTTGTTAAGTAGCCTGATCCCTCAGTATGAAATTCAAAACGGTGTGTGGTGAAACCTCTCCCTCTCACACCTGCCCCCAGAGGTACCCAGTGCTACCAGAGGTTGTCTGGGCCAACAATTCTCAAAGTGGGTCCCAGGACCAGCCCAGCATCATCAGGAAACTTCAGAAATGCAGATTCGTAGGCCCTTGTTACAGATTTGCTGAGTTGGATGGTCTGGGAGAGAGCCAAGAATCTGTGTTTCAGCCACCCCTTGGGGGTCCTGAGCCTGCAAATACATCCATGCGTGGAGGTGCCCCAGCCCGTCTGTGCCAGTGGAAGCCCACTACTCGTGCTCTCCTTCCCACCATTTCACGGAGAACATTCAGGACCACAGAAAATTTCCCTTTTTTTTTTTTTTTTTTTTCGATACTCGGGCCTCTCACAGTCGCGGCCTCTCCCGCTGCGGAGCACAGGCTCCGGACGTGCAGGCTCAGCGGCCATGGCTCACGGGCCCAGCCGCGCCACAGTGCGCGGGATCCTCCCGGACCACGGCACGAACCCACGTCCCCTGCATCGGCAGGCAGACTCCCAGCCACTGCGCCACCAGGGAAGCCCTCCCCTTTTTTAACAGCTTGCTTGAGAAAGAATCCACACCCCATACATTTTATCCACTTAAAGTGGTTTTAGTATATTCAGAATTGTGTATCCACCATCTCATCAATTTTAGGACACTTTGATCATTCTTTTTTATTTTTAATTTATTTTTTGAAAAGTCATATTCAAGTGACTCAGGCATTTTAAGAAGGCCTCCCCTCATGCCTGCCTCCACCTACTCAGTGTCCCCACACCCAGGAAACCACTGCCTTTGGGTCTTGGGTTTCCTTCTGGAATCTCGTGTTGGGAAGGAGTGAAGCAGACACAGACCAAGGTTCTTTGTCCATACACATAGATGAGGGCAGGGCTGCGTTCTCACCATCCTGCACTTTGCACTTTTTCTTGACTTTTCTGTCGGGTGATGGGGCCCACCTGGCCGGCTCTCGGGGAACTCGGGAGCTCCGTGGGCAATGGGTTCCACTCACAGCAGGAGCAGGACCAATGAGGCCTCTGACATCTCCCTCCCAGGGTTTCTTCAGTCAGCATTCAGCTCTGGGCTGCTAGCCCCGGAACAATGACATCCCTTCTCCCACGCTCCGCACCAAACGCTGACCCCATACCCCAGGCCAGGATCCTCGGGGTCTTGGCCTGAAGTTCCCTATGGCATTAATCCTGTTAAGTCTGTCCCTGACTGAGTTGGCCAGGGCTCAGATGGGGTCTTTGTGGGGATGCATCCTCACAAATGTTTGTTGAAAGAATAAATGAAAGAGTCAGCTCGTCCCTGAAGCTCCATCAGTAACTCTGGACCTTGGGCACTTACTGCACTTCCCCAAACCTCAGCTTCCTCCTCTGTAGAGTGGGGACTGGAATCTTCACCTCACAGTATAGTGGGCAGGATACAAAGAGAGATGGTCAGTGGTCAGCTGTGTCTGGGACTGGGAAGTGGCAATGTTTTCCTCTTTCTCTCTTCCCAGAGGAATAAAGTAGCCTTGAGCATAGATGTTGCTTTGTCACATCTAACGTTGATGCCCTCAGAGCCTAACTGTGCCTTGCGGCCTGGATCGCCCACGTGTCCTGAATGGCCAGGCGCCACCAGGGGGCGCAGCGCACCAGGGTCTGAGAATGGACCTGCTGTCCAGGAGACTGAGCAGGGAGAGGGCACAGGACTTTGTCTGAGGGGTGTGGAGAATTTAGTCAAAGGTTTTGTTGGGCACAGGCAACCAAGGGAAAAACAGATACACTTCATCAAAATTAAACACTTTTGGAATCAAAGGACACTATTAAGGGAGTGAAAAGACCACCCACAGAATGGGAGAAAATATTGGCAATTCACAGATCTGACAAGGGTCTAGTGTCCAGAATGTAATATGTAGAGACCTCCTAAAACTCAATCACAAAAAGACAACCCGATTCAAAAATGGGCAAAGGACTTGAATAGACATTTCTCCCAAGAAGATATGCAAATGGTCAGTAAGCATATGAAAGTATGCTCAACATCACAAATGTTAATCAAAACCACAGTGAGGGGCTTCCCTGGTGGTGCAGTGGTTGAGAGTCTGCCTGCCGATGCAGGGGACACGGGTTCGTGCCCCGGTCCGGGAGGATCCCACATGCCGCGGAGCGGCTGGGCCCGTGAGCCATGGCCGCTGAGCCTGCGCGTCCGGAGCCTGTGCTCCGCAGCGGGAGAGGCCACAACAGTGAGAGGCCTGGTACTGCAAAAAAAAAAAAACCACAGTGAGATACCACCTCACACCCATTGGGATGGTTAGAATAGAAAAAATGGAAAATAACTGTTGGTGAGGATGTGGAGAAATTGGAGCCTTCATACACTGATGGTGGGAAAGTAAAATGGTGCAGCCACTGTGGAGAACAGTTTGGTGGTTCCTCAAACAGTTAACACAGAATTACCTTACGACCCAGCGACTCCACTTAGATACATACAAAAACGTGTACACGAATGTTCATAATAGCCAAAAAACAGAAACAACCCAAACGTACACCATTGCATGATGGATTAAACAAAATGTGGTATATCCAAACAATGGAATTAATCAGCCATAAAAGGAGTGAAGTGCCAGTACATGCTACAATGTGGATGAATCTGGAAAACATGCTGAGTGCAGGAAGCCAGGCACAAAAGGTCATGTATGGTATGATTCTATTTATATAAAATGTCCTGAATAGGCAGATCCAGAGACAGAAAGTAGATTTGTGGTTGTCAAGGTCTGGGGGGTCCTGAGTGGTGAGTGATTGCCTGATGGGTACAGGATCTATTTTTTGTTTTCCACTTTCCTAAACTTTATTAAAGAAAAGGCAATGATGGTGGCTCTCTAGAACATAGTCAAATTTCTGGGATTCTTCCATTGAAAATGTGGTATTTGATTTCTAAATATATGCCAGAGAGTACTAGGTAAGGGGGAAACTAAAATTCTAAAATGTTCATCTTCCAACTTTCTCCAGTCTATGGTCTGTCTATGGATCAGCAGTAATCACCTGAACAGCCACTCTGGCTGCATTAATTTTTGTCTGCAGCTCTCTGAGCTCTTCTATATGCAGCAAGTGCAGAATTTGACCAGCTTCATTAAGAACCACATCTCTTGTGTCAAAACCAAGAATATACTTGTCTAAACCAATAGGCAAGCCCTCTTCTGCTGGGTTTGTGCTAGCAGCTACATCCTGTGTCAGGGCTCCTGGACCAAAATGCTAATTGCCTGAAGCAGTGCCAGGTAACCACCATGAGCTGACTCTGAAAGTTAGCCTGGACCATGACACCAGCCCTAAAATTAGGGTTATTTACATCCAAATTGATCATGGGCTCTGCATTTTTAGTTGCATTGTCAGCATTTTTTGCATTATCAGGTACCAAATCCTTGTATTTTTCAGCATTATCTCCATATTCAAGACTAACAGCTAAACCAAGAAGCCAGTCAATTGCTTCTTGTCCATCTTGAATCTTGAAAGAACAGTTGACATCTCTGAGATACTTTTCAAAGAACTTGGGCTGGTCACTGCTGTGGTTGTTTCTTAGATTACCTCTGTCTTCAGTCTTGTAGTGTCTACTTTTCTGGTCTTCAATGCAAACATCGTTTCTAAATTTTGTTTCATCTCTTCAGTAGAAGAGGTAGGTGGTGGTAGTTGAAAGCCATCGTGCTCCCTGCTTCAGTCGGGAGGGCGGGGTATTCTTTGGGAGTGACGAGAGCATTCTGGATTAGTGGTGATGGTTGCATAAGTCTGTGAATGTGCTAACAACCACTGAATTGTACACTTTAAAAGGGGAATTTTATGGTATATAAGTGATGTCTCAATGCAAAAAAGACTTTCTTGCTCAGTGTGATATATGGTGGCTGAGGGTTGGTCATGTCCTTGCAACTCTGGCCCCCCAACCCAGGGCATTCTTAAACATTTCTGCCCAGTTTCCACATATTTTCAGCTTTCTGTCAAATTCATGTCCTCGTTCATTTCGCACTGTGATTCTTTCTCTGGGGCTAGGTGGGGGGATGTAATGGAGAACTGCAATGTGGCAGACAGGAGCACAGCCGGGGGCCCGGCTGTGTAGGTGGGGTGGGGATATTCACTGTTTCTGGGACCCTGCTTGGCTGTCCCAGGGCAGTTACAGCACAGGAACATCAGGTCTGCAGTAAGTCTGGGCATCTTGAAGGCCGTGTGCTCCCATCCTGGAGAGATGCCAGCAGGGCTGGCTGTCACCCCTCAGGTCCTAGGGAGGGGCTTCCTGTATCAGCTGGAGGCTGGACCAGATGATGTTGATTTTCTCTGTCATGCACAACATGCAGGCATTCAAAAAATATCTCCAGAGGTACACACAGTACCTCAGAGTAGATTAATTTATTCAACTAAATAACAAATAAACACTGTTTTATAATTGGCCCTGCGACTGAACTGCTGATCCGCAGTGAGGTTAGGGTGAAGTCAGATAGGAGAAGCACCTCCCCACCCTGAGGAGCCCAGCACAGTGGGGTGTATATCACGAGCTGACCATGACCGGGCACTGAGCACCACGGCGTGCTTCTTAAAGTGCACAGCCAAGAAAAGTGCCAGAACAGTGCCGGGTCTGGGAGCTCCAGGTGCTGGGAATCAGGATAAGCTATCTTCCCGTCTATTATTATAGTTTCCATCCTGCAGGTCAACAAGGAGAGCTCAGAGAGGTCAGTGAACCTGTCCAGGGTTTTACAGCTGACCATACGGGGGCAACTTCCTAGTTTATCCTGAACAGATTGTGATCCTGTCTTTCTGCCTCAACCACCATTCTACTTTGTTTCTATGAGTTGGCACCAGGGAAGCCCTGTCCTTTTTATGACTGGCTTATTTCACTTAGCATAATGTCCTCAAGGTTCAACCATGCTGCATCATGTATCAGAATTTCCTTCCTTTTTAAACTGAATAATATTACGAGCATCTGGAGTGGGAAGAACTCTGGACGCAGGCTCAGACCAGGGGCTGGCAGCGCCTGAGCTTCCCTGTGTGTGGCGCGGCTGTCGGGACCTCCCCAGGAACACTGCCATCAGTCCCTCTGCTCCTGGGGCGTCCGTGGAGCACATTCAATCTGGGCTTCTCCTCTAGCACTCAGAGGGCTTTCCTGTCACCCAGACAGCAGATGGTCAGGAAATGAAGACTCACTCCAATATCAACAAGAGGAAAATCTAATTGAATTGGCAAAACATACAGTCAGAAAAATGTGTGGCTTAACACATGTCATTTTGTTAGGTGTTGGCCTTCAGAGACCAAGGACCAATGACCAATAGCTGGGCCAGGGCTGGGGTGGACCAGTGGAATTTCATGGTCTTCTTTGTGTCAGCTTCCCTCCCAGGCTCACAGGCCTGGGTTCATTTCTACTCCACTCCCGTCATACATGTGTGACTGGGTAGGATCCTTAGCTGGGGTGCTTGTGATGGGCCAGATGCTGTGCCAGTTACTTTATATGCTGTGTCACTCGGGGCAAGTGTGACTATGAGTAACACAAACCCCAACATACCAGTTGCTTAAGCAAGAAAGATGTTCTTTCTTATCATGTAGAGGATGTCCCAAGGCAAGCAGGATGAGCCTGGTGTGGCCGTTCCATGCTGTCAGAAACCCAGTTTCCTCCTAACTTCCTGTTCTGCTGTTCTCAATACGTAGTCTCCGCCTTGTGGCCCAAATAGCTGCTTGAATTCCAGCCATCATGCTTGCATCTATCCAGCAGGAAGGAGGAAGAGAGAAAGAAGTGTGCATCCTACACTCTAAGATACTTCCTTTTTTTTTTTTTTTGGCCACACCGTGAGTCTTGCGGGATCTTAGTTCCCTGACCAGGGACTGAACCCAGAGCCATGGCAGTGAAAATGCCAAGGCCTAACCACTTGACCACCAGGGAATTCTCTAAGACACTTCTTAGAAGTTTCTGGATATTTCCACTCACATCTATGGTCAGAACTTAGCCACGTGGCTATACCTAGATGGAAGGGAATCAGGGAGATGTACTTTCTGTTCCAGGTATCCGTCCATGTTCCCAACTAAAGTTTCTATGATAGAGGAAGAGAAAGGAGTGCACTTAGCCATCTCTGCTACACACACCTAATTCCTTTTTTTTTAAAGTTAGAATGGGTTTTTTTTTTTGATAAATTTATTTATTTTATTTTTGGCTGCGTTAGGTTTTCATTGCTGCCCGCAAGCTTTCTCTAGTTGTGGCGAGTGGGGGCTACTCTTCATTGCGGTGCACGGGCTTCTCATTGCGGTGGCTTCCCTTTGTTTTGGAGTACGGGCTCAAGGCTCAGGGGCTTCACAGTTGTTGCACGTGGGCTCAGTAGTTGCGGCTCGCGGGCCCTAGAGCGCAGGCTCAGTAGTTGTGGCGCATGGGCTTTGTTGCTCCGCGACATGTGGGATCTTCCTGGACCAGGGCTCGAACCTGTGTCCCCAGCACTGGCAGGTGGATTCAACCACTGCACCACCAGAGAAGCCCAACACACACCTAATTCTGATAAGTTCTAACCATTGTTTAAGTTTAAATCTTATTTATGTATTTTTTGTTAAGTAGCCTGATCCCTCAGTATGAAATTCAAAACGGTGTGTGGTGAAACCTCTCCCTCTCACACCTGCCCCCAGAGGTACCCAGTGCTACCAGAGGTTGTCTGGGCCAACAATTCTCAAAGTGGGTCCCAGGACCAGCCCAGCATCATCAGGAAACTTCAGAAATGCAGATTCGTAGGCCCTTGTTACAGATTTGCTGAGTTGGATGGTCTGGGAGAGAGCCAAGAATCTGTGTTTCAGCCACCCCTTGGGGGTCCTGAGCCTGCAAATACATCCATGCGTGGAGGTGCCCCAGCCCGTCTGTGCCAGTGGAAGCCCACTACTCGTGCTCTCCTTCCCACCATTTCACGGAGAACATTCAGGACCACAGAAAATTTCCCTTTTTTTTTTTTTTTTTTTTCCGATACTCGGGCCTCTCACAGTCGCGGCCTCTCCCGCTGCGGAGCACAGGCTCCGGACGTGCAGGCTCAGCGGCCATGGCTCACGGGCCCAGCCGCGCCACAGTGCGCGGGATCCTCCCGGACCACGGCACGAACCCACGTCCCCTGCATCGGCAGGCAGACTCCCAGCCACTGCGCCACCAGGGAAGCCCTCCCCTTTTTTAACAGCTTGCTTGAGAAAGAATCCACACCCCATACATTTTATCCACTTAAAGTGGTTTTAGTATATTCAGAATTGTGTATCCACCATCTCATCAATTTTAGGACACTTTGATCATTCTTTTTTATTTTTAATTTATTTTTTGAAAAGTCATATTCAAGTGACTCAGGCATTTTAAGAAGGCCTCCCCTCATGCCTGCCTCCACCTACTCAGTGTCCCCACACCCAGGAAACCACTGCCTTTGGGTCTTGGGTTTCCTTCTGGAATCTCGTGTTGGGAAGGAGTGAAGCAGACACAGACCAAGGTTCTTTGTCCATACACATAGATGAGGGCAGGGCTGCGTTCTCACCATCCTGCACTTTGCACTTTTTCTTGACTTTTCTGTCGGGTGATGGGGCCCACCTGGCCGGCTCTCGGGGAACTCGGGAGCTCCGTGGGCAATGGGTTCCACTCACAGCAGGAGCAGGACCAATGAGGCCTCTGACATCTCCCTCCCAGGGTTTCTTCAGTCAGCATTCAGCTCTGGGCTGCTAGCCCCGGAACAATGACATCCCTTCTCCCACGCTCCGCACCAAACGCTGACCCCATACCCCAGGCCAGGATCCTCGGGGTCTTGGCCTGAAGTTCCCTATGGCATTAATCCTGTTAAGTCTGTCCCTGACTGAGTTGGCCAGGGCTCAGATGGGGTCTTTGTGGGGATGCATCCTCACAAATGTTTGTTGAAAGAATAAATGAAAGAGTCAGCTCGTCCCTGAAGCTCCATCAGTAACTCTGGACCTTGGGCACTTACTGCACTTCCCCAAACCTCAGCTTCCTCCTCTGTAGAGTGGGGACTGGAATCTTCACCTCACAGTATAGTGGGCAGGATACAAAGAGAGATGGTCAGTGGTCAGCTGTGTCTGGGACTGGGAAGTGGCAATGTTTTCCTCTTTCTCTCTTCCCAGAGGAATAAAGTAGCCTTGAGCATAGATGTTGCTTTGTCACATCTAACGTTGATGCCCTCAGAGCCTAACTGTGCCTTGCGGCCTGGATCGCCCACGTGTCCTGAATGGCCAGGCGCCACCAGGGGGCGCAGCGCACCAGGGTCTGAGAATGGACCTGCTGTCCAGGAGACTGAGCAGGGAGAGGGCACAGGACTTTGTCTGAGGGGTGTGGAGAATTTAGTCAAAGGTTTTGTTGGGCACAGGCAACCAAGGGAAAAACAGATACACTTCATCAAAATTAAACACTTTTGGAATCAAAGGACACTATTAAGGGAGTGAAAAGACCACCCACAGAATGGGAGAAAATATTGGCAATTCACAGATCTGACAAGGGTCTAGTGTCCAGAATGTAATATGTAGAGACCTCCTAAAACTCAATCACAAAAAGACAACCCGATTCAAAAATGGGCAAAGGACTTGAATAGACATTTCTCCCAAGAAGATATGCAAATGGTCAGTAAGCATATGAAAGTATGCTCAACATCACAAATGTTAATCAAAACCACAGTGAGGGGCTTCCCTGGTGGTGCAGTGGTTGAGAGTCTGCCTGCCGATGCAGGGGACACGGGTTCGTGCCCCGGTCCGGGAGGATCCCACATGCCGCGGAGCGGCTGGGCCCGTGAGCCATGGCCGCTGAGCCTGCACGTCCGGAGCCTGTGCTCCGCAGCGGGAGAGGCCACAACAGTGAGAGGCCTGGTACTGCAAAAAAAAAAAAACCACAGTGAGATACCACCTCACACCCATTGGGATGGTTAGAATAGAAAAAATGGAAAATAACTGTTGGTGAGGATGTGGAGAAATTGGAGCCTTCATACACTGATGGTGGGAAAGTAAAATGGTGCAGCCACTGTGGAGAACAGTTTGGTGGTTCCTCAAACAGTTAACACAGAATTACCTTACGACCCAGCGACTCCACTTAGATACATACAAAAACGTGTACACGAATGTTCATAATAGCCAAAAAACAGAAACAACCCAAACGTACACCATTGCATGATGGATTAAACAAAATGTGGTATATCCAAACAATGGAATTAATCAGCCATAAAAGGAGTGAAGTGCCAGTACATGCTACAATGTGGATGAATCTGGAAAACATGCTGAGTGCAGGAAGCCAGGCACAAAAGGTCATGTATGGTATGATTCTATTTATATAAAATGTCCTGAATAGGCAGATCCAGAGACAGAAAGTAGATTTGTGGTTGTCAAGGTCTGGGGGGTCCTGAGTGGTGAGTGATTGCCTGATGGGTACAGGATCTATTTTTTGTTTTCCACTTTCCTAAACTTTATTAAAGAAAAGGCAATGATGGTGGCTCTCTAGAACATAGTCAAATTTCTGGGATTCTTCCATTGAAAATGTGGTATTTGATTTCTAAATATATGCCAGAGAGTACTAGGTAAGGGGGAAACTAAAATTCTAAAATGTTCATCTTCCAACTTTCTCCAGTCTATGGTCTGTCTATGGATCAGCAGTAATCACCTGAACAGCCACTCTGGCTGCATTAATTTTTGTCTGCAGCTCTCTGAGCTCTTCTATATGCAGCAAGTGCAGAATTTGACCAGCTTCATTAAGAACCACATCTCTTGTGTCAAAACCAAGAATATACTTGTCTAAACCAATAGGCAAGCCCTCTTCTGCTGGGTTTGTGCTAGCAGCTACATCCTGTGTCAGGGCTCCTGGACCAAAATGCTAATTGCCTGAAGCAGTGCCAGGTAACCACCATGAGCTGACTCTGAAAGTTAGCCTGGACCATGACACCAGCCCTAAAATTAGGGTTATTTACATCCAAATTGATCATGGGCTCTGCATTTTTAGTTGCATTGTCAGCATTTTTTGCATTATCAGGTACCAAATCCTTGTATTTTTCAGCATTATCTCCATATTCAAGACTAACAGCTAAACCAAGAAGCCAGTCAATTGCTTCTTGTCCATCTTGAATCTTGAAAGAACAGTTGACATCTCTGAGATACTTTTCAAAGAACTTGGGCTGGTCACTGCTGTGGTTGTTTCTTAGATTACCTCTGTCTTCAGTCTTGTAGTGTCTACTTTTCTGGTCTTCAATGCAAACATCGTTTCTAAATTTTGTTTCATCTCTTCAGTAGAAGAGGTAGGTGGTGGTAGTTGAAAGCCATCGTGCTCCCTGCTTCAGTCGGGAGGGCGGGGTATTCTTTGGGAGTGACGAGAGCATTCTGGATTAGTGGTGATGGTTGCATAAGTCTGTGAATGTGCTAACAACCACTGAATTGTACACTTTAAAAGGGGAATTTTATGGTATATAAGTGATGTCTCAATGCAAAAAAGACTTTCTTGCTCAGTGTGATATATGGTGGCTGAGGGTTGGTCATGTCCTTGCAACTCTGGCCCCCCAACCCAGGGCATTCTTAAACATTTCTGCCCAGTTTCCACATATTTTCAGCTTTCTGTCAAATTCATGTCCTCGTTCATTTCGCACTGTGATTCTTTCTCTGGGGCTAGGTGGGGGGATGTAATGGAGAACTGCAATGTGGCAGACAGGAGCACAGCCGGGGGCCCGGCTGTGTAGGTGGGGTGGGGATATTCACTGTTTCTGGGACCCTGCTTGGCTGTCCCAGGGCAGTTACAGCACAGGAACATCAGGTCTGCAGTAAGTCTGGGCATCTTGAAGGCCGTGTGCTCCCATCCTGGAGAGATGCCAGCAGGGCTGGCTGTCACCCCTCAGGTCCTAGGGAGGGGCTTCCTGTATCAGTTGGAGGCTGGACCAGATGATGTTGATTTTCTCTGTCATGCACAACATGCAGGCATTCAAAAAATATCTCCAGAGGTACACACAGTACCTCAGAGTAGATTAATTTATTCAACTAAATAACAAATAAACACTGTTTTATAATTGGCCCTGCGACTGAACTGCTGATCCGCAGTGAGGTTAGGGTGAAGTCAGATAGGAGAAGCACCTCCCCACCCTGAGGAGCCCAGCACAGTGGGGTGTATATCACGAGCTGACCATGACCGGGCACTGAGCACCACGGCGTGCTTCTTAAAGTGCACAGCCAAGAAAAGTGCCAGAACAGTGCCGGGTCTGGGAGCTCCAGGTGCTGGGAATCAGGATAAGCTATCTTCCCGTCTATTATTATAGTTTCCATCCTGCAGGTCAACAAGGAGAGCTCAGAGAGGTCAGTGAACCTGTCCAGGGTTTTACAGCTGACCATACGGGGGCAACTTCCTAGTTTATCCTGAACAGATTGTGATCCTGTCTTTCTGCCTATTCATCTTTCCTCCCTTCCCTCCCTCCTTCCTTCCACCTTCTCCCTTCCCTCCTCCTCTGTGTCCCTCCCTCCCTCCCTCCCTCCGTCCCTTCTTTCCATCCTCTAATCCTTTGAGCAGAGACTACCACATTCATTCACTCATCTGCCCGTCCTCACCTTGCAAGTGGGGAAACCGAGGCTGCAGAGGGGTGCCACCACCCGCTCAAGACCACTGAGCCTCCTGGCTGCCTCCACCTGTGGCTGCAGGGCCTTGCGCCATTTGTGTTAAATTCTTGTGGAAGAAGATGAGGGTGCAAGGCTGCAGGCTGGGTCCTCCCAGTGAAACCATTCACCTCCCAGCCCCCCTCCACAGGGAACCTGCAGAGTCGGCGATGAGCATGGACACTGCTTGGATCAGGTGGGAATTGGTCTTTGCACCTCATCAGTGACTAGACTGTTCTGGGCTGGATCCTGGACCCACTAGGAAAGACCTAGTGAGTGTTTGCTGAAGGAATGAATGAACACACTTTGAAACACATGTACCCATGAATAGTCTAGAGGGGACACAGGGCAGCATGGTGGCTGTCAGGTTGGGTGTTGGGGTTATAGGTGAAGTCCCCTTCTCAGAACTTTCTCTGATAGCACACTGCTTCAGTCAAGACATAAGAGAAAGAGTAGCAGATGTTTATGGGGATGCAAGCACTTATCTCAAAGAAAATGCCTTAAATACTAGAAAAGGTGGGTGCGAGGTGATTCCCGAGGTGGGAGTTGAGGGAGAGAGGCCCCATCTGTGAGGGAGTTCACAGAGCTGGCTCTGGCCTCCACACTGCCAGCGGGAGGACCACGTGAAGACCCCGAAGAGTTGAGGCGTGGCCTCCCGTTTCAGCAGGGCGGGCTGGTGCAAGTCAAGGCCAACAGGCTTTGTTAGTTTCAGCTGAGTTTGGGGACCTGGATGGGACCTTGGTGTGGATAGGGGTGCTGGGGCTAGCTGATTCCACGTCTAGGCATTTACCCCATGAGCTGCATTTCCAGAGGTTATTCTGTTTTTGTAGAAGCAAGAGGTTGGAGTCACCAAAATGCCCACAACATGGCTTGGGAAGATAAACATGGCACATGGTGCAACAAAACGCCATGTGGTCGTCAACAGAGGAAGGTGAACTGGAAGTGATGGTCTTCAATGAGCGTGAATACAGCAAGGTCCACTCGCCCATTGGCTGGGCTAGGTTCCCTGGGGAGGGAGGGGGGGAGTGGGACGGCCCCCCCAGGACTGCCCACCATGAGAGCAGCTCCCCTGCTGGCACAGGCCCAAGGGAAGTGTGGGAAGCCTCACCAGGATGTTCTGAGCAACCTTCCCCAAACAGCCCATCAGTGTCACCTGAGTGACGGAGTATAGGGCCATGGTCCTCCATGCTGCAGGCACCTACACATCGACCACAGGCCTCGTGGACGCTCTCAGTGGAAGCAGCAGCAGGACTTCTGGGCGTGAGGCCCTGCTCCGTGACATTGCAGACAGGGCGTTCAGACTCGAGCTAGGCTCCCTGGGCCCTTGTGGTTTTGAGGTTGGAAAGGCTCACCTGGTGCGTCTCCTGCCTTGCCCTTGCCCTTGCAGAGTCGTCTGCGAGGTTTGCAGGTGTTCATTTGGTAGCAAAATGACAGAAAACAAAGCAGCATCCAGGCTGTGATTACTGTGAAAGCAGGGTTGGGGCCACCTCTGGGGTGTCAGGACCCAGGAGGACAGAGTTCTGGCATCACCACAGGTGTCACATGAGTGTGTACTTTGTAGTGATTCTTTAGGCTGTTTAATGCATGTTTCTGGGTTTGTTTTGCATTTTGCAGTAGAAAGTGTTTACAATATAAATAGACAAACCAATGACCAGAATTTTGAGGAAAGTGAGGCAGCAGTGTGCCTGGCCTACCCCCACTTGGGCAAACCCAGGAGGGAAAGTGTCCATGTGTAGAAAATGCCTCTGAGGACACAGAAGCCGGCACCTCCATGTGGAGGGAAACAGGCAGGAGGTGGAGTGTGAGACCTACTGGGCTTCCGGAATGCTGAGTCCTGTGCTGTATTCTTGTTGGAAAAGGTGGGATTAAAATGCTGCTGTGAATGGAGTCCCAAGCTGTTGCTCTCAAAGCAGGTGTTCACGCCCTGGCTTGCCCGGGCTGCAGGGAGGGAGGGACTGAGGGGGGTTGGGTCACTCTGAAGAGAGCAGGATGCAGCCTCATGGAGACCCAGCTGAGGTGACCTGATGGATGTCCCTGCCCTTGCGGAGATCACTTCCTTTGGGGGTGTGGTAACGGGCCAGGCTACCTTGGGACCCCGTGAGTGAATGCTGGTGCTGGTGCTTTGTGAATGGCTGGTCCCTGTGCACCCCTGGACCATGCTGGCCCCTCCCCAGGTGCCACCCTGAGAACACCCTGGACTCCAGTCAGCACTACCCACAGTCATCGGTCCACGTGGTGTGGGGGACGCTGGCCTCTACCACCGGAGCCGGGCATGGGCTGCAGGCAGCCATGGGGACCACAGAGTGGGGGGTCTGGGTGGCAGGGACCAGGCATGGACTAATTGATCAATCCAGCAGCCCTCACCCCAACCATGGCACAGGCTGACAGTGGGCCCTGGGAGGGGAGACGCTGACCCAGCCCCAGCATAATCTGGGGGAGGATCGAGAGCTCAGGGGCATGGTCCTTAGCTGCCTAGAGCTGCAGTGACCAATCCTCCTATGTTCTGGCCTAGGCTGCCTACTGGAAGCACTGCAGATGTCTGCTCTGTCACATTTATGGTGACATTGGGGGTTGGCAGATAGGAAACTGAGGCCTAAGAGGTGAACTTATTGCAGGGCACCCAGCCTAGGCATCTCTCCCTCAGGGTGGTGTGGCCTACAGTGGCCCAGGGGCTGGACTTGAGTCCAGGACACACTCCTGATGGCCACATACAGGCCTCTGTCTTGAGGCTAAAGGCCTTGCTCAGTGGGGAGCTCAGAAGAGTGAGATGGGTCAGTTAGCACAGTTCATCTCCAACTGGCTCAGGGCCTGCTGGGAAGATGGAGGTACCAGCACCAGAGGGGCAGGGTCCCTGGGCTGGGACCTGAGTGTCTGTTACAGAGAAGCAGATGCTTCGATGAGGATGAGTTCAGGCAGGGCTGTGGGCCCCTCAGGGACCTCACCTCTCTGCGGAGGTGACTTCTGACCCTAGGGCTGACGGAGGAGACAGAGCCAGCCACTCAGAAGCTGAGTGAAGGTGTTCTGGGGGTCGGCAGGGCAGGGAGACGTCAGCCCCTATGAGGACAGCTCAAAGAAAAGAAAACTGGTCTGGACCCATGGGCGGAGGCTGAGCTCACGCATGATGGGAGACATGGAAATTAAAGCCTTCCTGGGATATGGCATTTCTCCTAATGCAAAAGTCAATTAACGTGCTCTGTGGGCACATCTACATCACTGGTGGGAGTGTAAATTGGTACAACCTCTCCTGAGAGCGATTTGACAAAATCTGACACAGTTACAAATGCATAAACTTCTGACTCAGCAGCTGGTTCCGGGTTGGCCAAGCAGGTGAGTGCATGGTGCAGCTGTGAGATAGCTGTGGCTGCCAGAAAGGCATAAAAACAAAAAATGGAATTCACCCAAATAGAAATAACCACTGCTGATATCTGGTGTATTTTCTTTGAGATCATTCCTTTATTTGCTCTTTTAACAATTGCTCCTTGAGCTTCCAGGATACACCAAGCTTTCTTGTGCCAGGAATCCAGTGTGGAGTGTATCAGTCCACATTTGCTGCAGTAACAAGTGATCATAAACCCCTTGGCCTAGGATAATGAAGGGTTACCCAGGCCTCCCCCTGGAACTTTGTCATTTCCAATCTTTTGGCACTTATAGTAACTCTAAAGTAAACCACTCTAGGTCTAAATCTTTGCTTTCCTCAGGGTAGATCCCAAAAGTGAATCAGAGGAAGAATAAGTGTGAGGCTTTTCCAAGCTGCTTTCCTGAAAGGCTGTGGACCAACCGACTTGCTCACAGCTTGCCTGTCTGCACTGGGCCTTATTATTAAACCAGGACTGCTAATCTCCACGTGAAGATGCCTGTTTGTCTTACTTGCCTTATGACAGTTCCTGGTGAGATGAAACTGTGGTTCTACACATTCTGTGACTTTCTGTGCTTGTCTGAGCGACTTTCACTCTCTTTTCTTTTGGGAATTTGGACTTTTCCACTCATACTGAACCCATATTGACTCATATGAGTTTTTGCATATTAATAATAACTCCCCTTACCTTTTGTATCTGCTGTGAATCTTTTTCCTGAAGGAAATGCCTGCCTTTTGATCTTGTTTCTTAATATTTTAAAATTTGGTCAGTTTTACCTTTCCTTTTTTTTAAAAAATTTTATTTACTTATTTATTTATTTGGTAATGCTGGGTTTTAGTTGCAGCAGGCGGGCTCCTTAGTTGTGGCTCATGGGCTCCTTAGTTGTGGCACGTGGCCTCCTTAGTTGTGGCATATGAACTCTTAGTTGCAGCATGCATGTGGGATCTAGTTCCCTGACCAGGGATCAAACCCGGGCCCCCTGCATCGGGAGCACAGTCTTTTTTTTTTTTTTTTTTTTTTTTTGCAGTATGCGGGCCTCTCACTGTCGTGGCCTGTCCCGATGAGGAGCAGAGGCTCCGGACGCGCAGGCCCAGCGGCCATGGCTCACGGGCCCAGCCGCTCCACGGCATGTGGGATCCTCCCGGACTGGGGCACGAACCCGCGTCCCCTGCATCGGCAGGCAGACTCTCAACCACTGCGCCACCAGGGAAGCCCGAGCACAGAGTCTTAACCACTGTGCCACCAGGGACATCCTCTACCTTTCCATTTTTTTTAAATTAATTTTTTTCTTTTTTACCTTTTTTTTAACCTTTCCTTTTTAAATCTCCCCTCTCTCTTCCCTGCCCAGTCCCCTGTTGCTCTTGTGTCTGGAAGTTCCCCCCAACACACACACACACATCTGACGAATGTTCATGGAAAACTCCCTCTAGCTGAGACGAAGCCTCTTTTGAACCTGGAGCCCTGGTTCTGTAGCCTGCTCACTGTATGCTCTTGCCCTTTTCACCTCTGAGCCTTGGTTTCTCCTTCTGTTAAAAGGCCTACTTTGCTCTTGCTGGTGTCTGCTCTGGCCTCCGCCCCTCAGCTTCAGAACCAAGGCACCCTGCCCCCCACCACCACTCACATCCTCAGAGACACAGACCAGAAACATGTCAATCCCTAACACAGCACACGATGCCCCACATCCTTATCCTGTGGGCTCTAGGGCTCAGCTCCTGCCTGGCTGTCCCTGTGATAATGATGCAGAAATCACCCCAGGCCCTGAGGCTGCCTGTAGTACTCCGCTGATGCCCTGCGGATGCCAGTCATATTTCAGGTCCTTATTCAAAGCAGAGTATGCTTCTGGTCATTGGTGCTCAATTATCTTGCAAAATGGCAATTCTGTCTCTAAGACCGATAAGTATTTGTTAATTGAGGGGTCACTGCTGTGGTTTATTGATCAGTGACTTCATTCCTGGATGTGTAGTTCACATAAAACCTTCTAGAAAAACACGTTGCAGCCTGATGGCCCCAGCGGCTGTGACCTGCTTCTTTGGCAGGTGTGTGCAGAGCACTGAGCCCAGGAGGGCGGCATTAGTGTTTAATGAGCACCTACTGTATGCCAGGTTGTCTTGGAGCCTCACATTCTCCCTTGCGTGGCCTGATGAGGTGAGCCATTTAGCAAATGAGAAAATTGAGGCCACGAGGGTAGGAAGTGTGCGTGGGGCTCCCTGGGGGTTGGTGCAGGTCTTCAAAGGGGAACCAAGCCTGCTTCCCCAAGGTCAAGCTCAGGGTGTAGGTGGGATGCTTCCCCTTATTTTGGAACAAGC